>NW_025318899.1:3235000-3392500 GCF_018153725.1 Drosophila mojavensis | reverse complement strand
TGAATTTGCTCCTGATTTCACTAAAAATTATTGACGACATATCCGACAGATCGAGAAAGAAACCTACAGCAACGACTGCTCGCTTCGACTGCGCCGTGGGCACTGAACGACCGGCAGAGCTTTTTGCAAATGAGAAACACCAATGCAGGCGCTAGAGTGTGAGCGAGAGAGCGTGAGTATTAGCGTTTGAGGCTGCGCCTCGGACTTTGCAGTGAAAACGAAACGAAGAACAAAGAGATTGCCCAAAAATACATTAGCAGCAGCAACAACTAGCATAGGTACTTTTGTTTTTTTTTTTTTTGTGAGGGGGAAGTTTAGCGACTTCGGCTTTCAATTCATTTGTTCAATGAAGGGGGAAATTGAGCGAATGATGCAGAAAGATGAAGAGCAAATACACAAAAAGTACTTGATGTACTTAATGTACTCAATAGCTGCTGCTGTAGTAAAACGAACAATAAGAAACCACAAAAAAAAAAGCCCAAAAAGTACTAAAGACGTGTGTTGAAGTGGGAAATATGTCAGCTACTACAAATAGCAAAAAAGTACGTTGTAACGAACAGGGAAATTAATGACCGAAAAAACTCGAAAAGGTATTTTTGTCAAAGAAAAACTTTAGTGTGTGTGTGTCTATATGAAATGAAGGGGAAAACTGAGTAGCTTTTGCTGTAGATAACATTTTATTTAAAAATTAGCAGCACCCCGTGAATTGTGATATAAAATTAAAATGAACAAAAAATAGCACGTTTAACTAAACGTTTACGAGCTGAGCCATAACAATTTGCGAGCTGATCAGAGAAGCAAATAATAAATAGAAATCGATGGGAAATATTTAACAAGCACTAAACTTGGGCAAGTTATTATTGCACAAATAATTTGTGCACTTTAAAATTCCATATGTTCAGTTTTCATGTGAATATGTTAAATAATGAGAACGTAACTATTTAAAAATGCTTATCGCAAAATCTAATCCACATAAACCTAAACAAAATTAACATTAAATTGCGCTGCTGCTACTGAAAAATTAGATAAGTCATCAACACAAAAAAAAAAAAATCTGTCTGGCAGAGCATAAATCATCGCAACGTGCTCAACCCCATGGAGAACGCAACGATCAGCTCCAATCAGGTCAAGTGCAAACGCACAGCAAGTAAATAAATGGAAATGGAAGTGGAAACTGGCCAAACAGTCCACGCAACTCAGTTGGGACAGTGTAAAGGGGGTTAAGCAAGCGAAAAAAAAAAGTGAAGCAACTGCGATAAGAAAAGTTTCTGAACCGAACTGAGATACTTTTTGTTGACGCAAGATACATTTATAGTTAATTAATTTGCAGTCCCGACAAGCACTTGTGCTGGACATATACCCTGTAATTTGAGGCATGCATTGAACTAATGCAGATTGTCATATTGAATTTTCACTATTCATTATTATATTTTTCAAACTTTTAAATCTATCAATCAAATTATATATTTTTTTTTGTCTTTTGTCTCATTGATTTTTAGTTTTGTAATTGGGTTTCTTCAAATATTCACAGGGTAACTGCCAATCGAATAGTTGCTCAAGTATAGCCCTTCTTTTGCATATTTTCGCACACGCAAATGGCGAACCAAAAAAGAGTTTTCTGTTTGTCGTGCAAGGTCAAAACTCTTTTTTTGGGGAGCTTATTTTGCGGTCTGCTTGAATAATTGATATGCATGAAGAAGAAAAATTGTGTTTGGGCAACGAATTATACGTATTTCAAATGGCAGTGGTAGGTTTTCCACAAGCCTAAAGGTATGCAGTAAAAACTCCCAAAGGAGGGCAAGGCAACAACACACTCAAATACACACACACACACATAGTCTCAGATATATACACACATTCAGCTGGCATTAGGCAGCTGTCGGAGCTGTCATTCAGTTTGTCACCAACTTCCGATAGTGAATGAATTATAGGCTCAACTCTTTTAGCGCTTAGGCTGTCAGCATTTCAATTAACAAAGAAGTTGAATGAAAAGCCTGAAAATGCTAGAGCTCTGGCAGGCACAGCCTGTTGCTAGCACAGGTTCTCTGCCCGGGGCATACTCAATACATGTGAAATTCTCGCACAATTGACAAACCAATTCAAGGTTAGATGAGTGCAGCAGCCGCTGCTTGTTGTTGCCATAGCAGCCCGTGCTTTAAATTCGTTTCGAATTCAGTGACGACAACAAATGCATGACCATGCGACGTATACGTAATGTGCCACGAGCAGCAGACAGCTCAATGAATAAATTGTTATTTCAAGTGTGAAAAGGAAACTTCAATAATAAAGAAAACAGTATTATCATTATAACTATATATTATATATTTTAGCATGTTTGCTATATACATGTACACATCTGTATGTAATTAGATATAAATATAACTTTTATAAATGGAAAAGTTTTAGAAACATATGGAACTACCCATTGCTCGTGCAATCTAAATGAATTCAAGAATTAGAACTGTTTTTGCCTTGCACTTGGCCACGTTTGCAGCTTCGCTTATGCCATATGCCGCATGCCACATGCCACATGCCATTTTCCATTTATTATTTGCCATTTTCCTTGCACCACGCCCCTGAAGATGCCCTAGGCCTTGTTGGCTGCTGACAACCCGCTGTCATTTCTATAGCATATAGCAGAAAGTTGAGCCCAGGGCCGGGTAGCCACGACTTTTGCTGTCACGATGATGCGATTTGATGTGACTGCCAGCTAAGCTAGACACAGGGACAGAGAGTCAGCTCAGTGCATGCACTTGCCATTATCTAACTGACCGAATAAAATCAATAAAATGCACATTCATCATCTAAATGACACTGTCCATCTCTCTTTCTTTCTGACTTTCGCTTTTGCTGTCTCTCTCTATGACCCTTTCCCAAACGCATTGCCCAGTCGGCCAATGGGCCAGGCCAGTAGCAATTTTGGTGGCAGCTTGACACTTGCTGGCCAAACTATATTTAATATTGCAAACGAACGCAGGCTGCGCTCCCAAACACGCAAAAGTTTGTGACACTATGAAAGAGTGTGTGAATGTGTGCGAGCGCAAGAGAGAGAGAGAGAGAGAGTCTATGTGGACTAAACAGGAGCGGAATTCCCAGTGATTGGCGCATGTTTAGGACTGAAATTTGCTAAACTTTATGACAGTTTAAAGTTGATTTGAAATTGTAATATGAAATAGAACAAAAGTAACAGAAGTAGGAAAAATTTAATAGTGCCTACTTATATGGTAGTAAAATATAACAACTATGATACCAAATTGACTTTGCTATGACTACTGTTACCAAGTTTTAATGAATATAACTACGCGTAAATATTATGAATTTTACTATGATTATTCTCATATTCTCTTGAAGCGTATTCGATTTTCTTTACAAATAAGTTTCGAATTTTCTCTTCTGCTGCCTTTGCTCTATTCATTCATTCGACTGCTTGTTGCTCGGGGCTGTTTTTATTGATTAACAATGATTATGATGCAGCCTGAAATACGAGCTGACCTTGCATGCCACATGCCTGCAAAAAAACACGGCAGTTCCGTTCCGCTGCGCCTCGAAATTTGTTGACAACAGCAAAATACAAAAGCAAAAAACCGAATGAAAAAAGAACCTGCAGTCAGGCAGTTAATTTGCATATGTTGCAACAGAATATTTTGGCAGCACAGCCAAAAAAAATAAAAGAGAGAGTATAAAACAAACGATTGTCATTTTTTTAGCTGCCTCGTGAAACGAACCAAACGGAATTCGAAATTTTAATGCACTCCCTAACGCAAATACCAGTCCATCGCATAGGGTATACAGGGAGTGCCTCGGCTGAAGAGAAGGCAATATTGCCAAGGACATAGCTGCCACAAGCCTAGCCAATGTGACTCATCGGATGTATGAATAATATATATATATATACTATATATTAATATATATAAACTAACTGAGATATAGATATATAAACAAATATGATAAATATGAAATTTCATTCAATTAAATGAAAATAATTTGTATATATCTAATTCATTCATTATAATTCCATAATATCTATCATGTCACCGTCTGGAATGTGATATACAAATAGTAGAAAAGCTGACTCTGAAATTTTATTAATTACTTGACATTGACAAATACGCATTTCACTTAAGAAGCGTCTTAAGCAAACATATAGATGAGTACAGTAAAAGCTGTCTAAGGGCGACAATGAAGCTATTGATTAAATTGCTTGAATTATTAAATACTAAATTTTAATAAATATACAAGTTATAAAGTAATATATGAAAATTTATAATAAAAATAGTAAAAGTGAATCTAATAATATTAAATAATTATTAATTACAGAAATAAATCAATTTTAAAAACTAATCTTCAAATATGATAATTTCCAAGACAGACAGCTTTAGATATGAGGCATTAAAATAATTCTAAATATAATATATAATAATTCTAAAATTTGATTACTTTTTATTTACATATATATACACATTTCAATAGCCAGTTTTGCCTATAATTCGATTCCTAAAATTTTGTTATAGATTCTCATAGGCCTTCATTCTTGAATTTATGTACATTATATGGCGGTAGCTGGTATGCCCATGCAACTGCTCATCAATCACTTCGTCAATAAGTCAACATAATCGGCTTGTGTATATATAGATATAGCAAGTATATGCCTGTGCTTAACTTTAATTTGCAGTTGAGGGCACATCAAATAAGGAAAGACAATAGCTTAGAGCTTGTGCCTGTGCCTGTGCCTGTGATGGGCTTTCGGTTTTGCGGCATTGCGCATACGCCGCATTAGCCACCGAAGCTGTTCATGAACTGCGAGACAAAAGCAGCCAACAACGAGCCACAAATTATGGCAGCATGTGTGTGTGTGTGTATGTGTGCGTGTGTATTATCTAACGACATGTCATAAGAGCTGACAGTAGCTGTACCCAACTGCCTGGCTGCTGTTTCCACCAAGCTTCAGCTCTCAACTGGCTTATTCCTCGACACATCCTGCATCATAATTGATTAGGGCAGACTAGGACAAATATTGGTCTATGCCATAAGCAAAATCCGTGTCAGCTGAATCTCAAGAGCCCTGAAGAAGGTGCAGATGCAACGCCACTCTACAAAATATGCTAATGAATCGTACGATTCCATTGAAGAGCAGGCAGACAGACTTCTGGCTTTGTTTTTTATTTATTTGCCACAAAGGTTTATTGAACCCTTGCGACGCGCCATGCGCAGCGTTAGCAAAAGGTTTGAGTGCGGGCGAAGACGCCGAAATGTACGTATATAAATTATGTATCTTCTGTTTTGCAAACTTTTACTTTTATGCAGTGTAGATTTTCACAACATATTTACCGCATTTAGGAGGGAGACAGTTTCAAAAGGTTTGATGTAATAAATCCGAATTTTTTAAGCAGTTGTATAGGACATTTTGAAGAAATAATGATGACAATTAAGTATACGACACTTGATATCTATGCAATCTTCTATATTTATCTAAAGGGAACAAATCATTTAAAAAAATTTTTTACTATTGGAATTATTTTTATTATAAAACCTCCTATGAATAAGTACAACATATTATTGTAATTATTTAATGTACAATAATTATTAACAATTAAAATTTTAAAAAATTTAATAAAATTCGAAAAAATTTGCAACAAAAAATTCATTAGAATATGCATTGATTTTCTCCACGCATATTGTGTATACGACACGTGGCCCCAAAAGCCGTAATAAACAAATTGATTAAGAAAGAGCATCATGATTAAGAATACAATTACGATAAACATTTGATTGCCGTATGCAAATATGCCGATGCTTGGGGAGCGCTGCAATTGAGGTCAACGTGGGCGGGGAGGGAGCAGGCAGCACAGCTAAAAAAGGGAGGCATGACCGCAGCTCATTTTATGAGCCATTTTGATTTAGTCATAAACCTAAGCAAACCACACAAAAGGCAGTGCAATGAGCTGAGTCGAGATAGATGGCTACACAATGGATAATGAATATATAGCATGGGGCAGCCACAACAAAAGACTTTTTTAATGTACATCTGCTTGCAGCAAGGCGCTCCAAATGCTAAATATTGCTGCAGAACGAAAGCAGCAAAGGACTGTAGAAACAATAGCCAACAGAAGCGAATGCTGGTCAAGGCAGTGAAAGTACAGAAAGGACGCAGCGTGGAGCTACGGAGATGATGCGAGCGAAGAGGGGCGCAACGCTTTGGTGGGCGGCAAAGACAAGTTTGAGTGACCTTCTTCAAGGAAAACAACACGAAAGGCAAATGCGTGTGCGTGTATCGACGCGTGTGTATGTGTGTGTGTATGTGTGTGTATGTGTGTGTGTGTGTGTGTGTGTGTGTGTGTGTGTGTGTTTGCGTGTGCTGGGTATATGGCGACATTCGGTCGTGTCTTAAGGCAGACACGAAAAATAGCGCTGAATGCCAGACAGCAGCAACAACAAAGAGCAGAGGACCAACAAGAGAAGCGAGACACATGCCACATGCCACACCAAGTACGTTGGCCACTTAAGTACAGCTACAAAATATTTTGCGTAACGCAGCAACAACAACAATGACGATGATGCGTGGCAGCAATTGAAGTTTAAATTTTTCCACATAGTTTTTCCATTTCCACTTGAATACACGTTTATTTCTTTCTTTTTCAACTTACAGTGAAACTGCAGGCAAGCACACACACTCGCACACACACACTTTGTTACAATTGTAACATATTATTTAAATAATTGTTAATCGAAATATTATTTGATATATTCCAAATTTAATTGTTGCTTGATTTCATATATTTGTACGCAATCGTTTATTTTCTTTAACGTCGCACTCCGATCGAATTAGCACGCGAAAAACTGAATGAAACCAAAGAAAACTCAAATGAAATATGAAACGAATTATTTTTGTGTATATTTTTCTTTTGTTAAACGACGACGATGGCCAGCTTGATGATAATAATAACAAAAAGACGCGAGAAGGTTTTCCGAGATAGTTGTGCGCTTTTCCACATGCTGCGTTGTACTCAGCTGGAAAAGCGACGACAACTTATTTTTTTCCCATTCTTGTATGCAATTTTCGCGTGCGAACTGTGAAGCTTTTGAGGCGCACAGAGCTTTTCATGTATAATTATTTCGACTAGCTAAAAAAACGAGGGGAAAATCAAAGCACATATATATGTGTTAAATAAATAAGAAAGCAAACAAAATTAATTATAATAATTCATGAGCATTTCGATAAAATCGTTATAAATTATTAAGTATTGTTTATTCAATTGAACAATTTTCCGGCGCCAATCGACTTTCACTTACACACGCATACGCACACACACATAGCCCAACTCCCACACATTAAAGCTCAGCTTCGATTATTTCACTTTCGTGTCTGTCTCTCTCTCTCTCTCTCTTTGCTCTTTCGCTCGCACATATTTGCTCTATAAACCTGCTTTCGCGTCTGCATTAAATTTCCCATAATAATTCCCATTCCGTGTTTACTAATTCCCTTGTTTGTTTGCACACTTGTTTGTTGTTGTTGTTGCAGCTTCTGTTGCATGTCACTTGCGGGTGCACGGTTCGTACACGCGCACCCGCCGCACAAGAGAGCCAAAGAGACCGAGAGACGAGCGAGAACGAGAAAGCTTTCGCCTCTCTTTACAGGCATCCGCTAGGTCGCTGACGGCGAAGCCAAAAAGCTGCATCAAACGCCGCACGCGTTTTCATTTCGCTTTCTTTGTAGATTCTGCGCGCTCATTTTATGAATGAAAGCTTAGCGCCACAAAATGCACCAAAAAAGGAAATATTTCTTGGCTAACTGTGAATGAGTTCAATGATTGTTCTTCGAGAATATGAACGACTAGGAAGCCACCCTGTATATTAAATTCAAATTATTCTGAGGCATTAGCAATGTGATTTGTTAATTTCCTTTATTATTTATTCTACGATTCTTGACGAAATCAAATTCCAACTAAAAGTCCTTAAATAAGTTCAAGGCTACTAAAATTACTATGAAAAAGCCATTAAGTAAATTAGCTGCGACCAACAATAGTTATTACTTCTCCGACCTGACGTATGTGTAATGTGCTCATTACACTGTGCTGCGAGAAATTTGGCTTAAGAAAAACAGTGATAACAGTAATAATCTATACATAAACCTAGGCTTAAATTTACTTATGTTTATGATAACTTCATTTTTTTCATGAAATATTATATATTAGAAGTCTGGGCACCTGTTTTTGCTGTATAGTGTGTATATACGAACATGGCGACAGGCTGGCTGCCTTTACTGCGTGTAGAGTTAGCGGCTAATTTTCTTGAAATTAGACTTCGCAGTTAACATAGCAGCATTAAATATGCATAGCTAAGGGAGGGGAACGGGTTAGCAGAATAGGGAGTGGAAGAGCCAAGAGTAGAATTTGGCCTGTTCCGGCGAGTGTTGTTCTACATTTTGTATATATGTAGCTGTGCAATTACGCGCTGTAGTTGGTGCTGAACTGGGTTGGGAAAAATTGTGATTAATGTAACATTTACACGCTCACGCATATGTATGTATATATACAAATATATACGTATAAAGGGTGCTGATTTAACAGCTTCGCCTAATTAGACGCGCTCATTGTGACAAATTGTGAAGGTACTTGGCAAAGTTCATTGCACTCTCAAGCAATCAAGCAGAAGAAAATAAACAACAATTCCACTTATAGTTTTTCACATCTTAATGAGCTAATATGGAGCATACATAATAAAACCCGAAAACAAAAACAGAAAACAAAACACAAAAGGCAAAACCAGAAACTGAGTCAAACACAAGACACACAGAACAGCTTTTTGACGAAAGCGAAAGCCGAACACGAGCGACAGTTGCGTCGCTCTCGCTCCCACCCATTAAACAAGTGGTTTGCTGGAAGAGGTCAACGTTGAATTGATTATGAAATTTGACACACAAATGTTCAAGATCTTGCGCTTTCTGCTACGTCTCTCTCCATCGCTCACTCATTCTCTGTCTGCAGCCGACAAGTGCTGGCAAACATATGACTGCGCTTGCAATGGAAACTAACTAACTGTTCTCACATAACAGTGCACTCACATAAAGTGATAAAAATCATTGAATAATTAAATAGACAAGCTAAATATAAAGTATATAATATATGAGACTATGATTTTGAGCTATACATTTTTATTTTAAAAAAATGTTAATTGTTATTGTGCTCATTATATATTGTAGCACGCAAGTTCTGCTGATGTCAGCGAGTCAGCGCGTTGATGACTAATGAATAACTCCAAGGCAAATGAATATCTCCTTATCAACATATATAAAGTTTTTCAAAGCGTTCATATGGAACGGAATAGACATTTCTTTATAACCGTACATTGATTACAAACTATGTATGTCTATACAAATTATATGCATGATGACTTGCGCCGCACTTTCTGCTATTCATTTTATTTGACTTTCCGATTAGAGTCACAAAGATTTATAGATAATATCGCATGTTGATAAAAGGAAAATAACCAAAATAACATTAAAAGGAAATTCACTAAAATTGGACGCAATCACAATTATTGAAATAAGCAATTGAAGCGTTTAAAGTCGTTTTATAATTTTCTCTAATGCGGACTAAGCATACGGCACACGAGGCGTGATTCATGTCGAAATAAAGCGTGAGCGCCTGCGTCTGATAACAATTTGCTTATTGGCATACTTCAAATTAACTACAGTATATACTCAGTAAGTGTTTCGGGAATTACCCAATCACCAGGTACAAAAGTTGTTAGTCATACATATGGAAAGTATAGTAAATGGAAAGTATAGTAAAAGTTAATATACAATATTTCAAAGTTACTATACATAAGTATACCATTTATTCTAGATTTAATTATTCATTAAAATTATAAAAGAATATACTGTACTATGTTCCGGGGCCTGTTCGTTTATTTGGGGTTTCCAGACATACCCACAATTGTAAAGGTATGATAAAGTAATCAAAGCTCTAAAAAATTTATAATATGATTATATACTTTATCTTAACTTAACATATACATAGAAAGTTTATCAGAATTTGTAGAAATAATTTGATGGTATATGTGCTAATATACTGAACTTTATATTTTACAGATTTTTTTTCTGATATACCAATATTTGAATATGTTATATCTATCCAATAGATCGGCCTTAAAATCATATTTAATTATAAAATAATTCTTAATATTCCATTTTTCCTCGGTGAATATAACAGTTTTAACAGTTCAATAGCATAGCTGACCAGACGATAGGTTGGCTTTATCAATGTTTTGCTGTAGTCATTATATCAGTTGCACAGGTGTGTTTTTTAAGGGGAGCTCAGTGTATTCACGTTGTTACACATATACATTTCCATATATACATATCCATAATACTAAACTAATATATTATTCTATCTATATATGGGCATATTCGCATATGTTTATAGGTATTGTTACTTACGGTAAATATGCTGCTCTTGTGCGCTCGATTGCGAATGACGAGGCCCGCCAAAGGCTTCTTCACATAGATTTTGGGCATCTCGTTTTATTTGCTAGATACGTGGCCCAGCAAATAACTGTTTGTTTTATGTGTACTTGTGTGTAAGAATGTATGTGTGGCTGTCTGCGTTTAGGAATTGTGTTTTCGTTACAGTTGGGCTAATCGCAGCCGTTGCTAAAAGCCGAGAAGGAGCCGAGGCGGGTTGTTTTGTTGTTTTTTTTTTTTTTTTTTTAATGGGTGTCACATCAACAACTACAGCAACTTGTATACATTACACTTGTAGCTTCTACTTTGTTAATTACTTAATATTTTGGAGTATTCTATTTGTTGAGCAACAACAAGGCAGCGCGCTGGTTGTCGATGTCGATGCCTGCGCTTGTTGGCAATTTAATTGGCGGCTGCATCATCCCACTGGATGAAACGTCTCAACATATAAATGTTTCTTTATGTGTATGCGTGAGAATTTATAGCAACACACCGCTGACAACGCCTCTTTAAGGCGGCAGCACTTTTAATTAAAATTGTACAAAATTAATTCGATTTTTACAGAAAATTTAATGCGTTCGTTTGCAAACACGGGCCGAAATGCGAGCACAGCGTCTTTGTTACCGCTAAATAATGGCAAAACGCGTTTGGAGCTGCTTATTCTAGGATTGCCAACAAGAATCAATATCGATATTCAGTCGGACAGTTTATCGATAGCTATTCAGTATTCTTGTTTTGTTTGTTTTTGTGGTTTTTGAAAAGAATGCAATTGAAGAGTTGTCAGTGTATCGCAACATAGTATCTTATCGATAGGTGCAGAAGATCCAATATACAATCTTGAGTTGATTTTTTTTATTTTCATTTTAAAATATAATGCAATTTGCTTGACAGTTGGGTATGTTAAATAGCTGATGCTTATGTTGTTCGTGTATATGTATTTTGTTATTATTATATGTGTTTGTTTACTTGTAGCAAGAAAATGGTGCGAGTATTGTTTCTGCATCCAGATCTGGGAATAGGAGGCGCAGAGCGTCTCGTTGTGGACGCCGCCTTGGCACTGAAGGAGCGCGGCCACGCGGTTAGTTTTTTAACGAATCATCATGACAGTACGCATTGCTTCAAGGAAACTGCCGATGGCAGCTTCCCTGTACAGATTGTCGGCGATTGGCTGCCACGCAAGCTCTTTGGGCGTTTCTATGCAATTTGTGCCTATGTACGGATGATCTATGCGGCGTTCTATGCCAGTTTCTTTATGCCCGAGCGTAAACAGGTGGATGTGGTTATCTGTGATTTGATTTCCGTGTGTGTGCCAATATTGAGACTGGCGCGTCATCGGCCTCGTGTGCTCTTCTATTGCCATTACCCGGATCAGCTGCTGAGTATTCGAGAGGGTCTGCTGAAGCGTTTATATCGAACACCTCTCAATTGGCTGGAGGAACAGACCATTGGCCAGGCGGATAAGGTTTTAGTGAACTCCAAGTTCACATTGCGCGTCTTCCAGGACACATTCCGACGGCTACAGGTCGTACCCGATGTTCTCTATCCTTCACTGCATACCCAGTACTTCGATCAAATGGAGCGAAAGCTGGAGCAGCGATCGGCATTGTTGGATGAGCCAGTGCATCCACGTGTGCCACGCAACTCCTTCATCTACCTGGACATCAATCGCTATGAACGCAAGAAGAATCATGCACTGGCTTTGCATTCCCTCAACCTGCTCCGGGATTTGCTGCCCTTGCCGGATTTCAAGAGATGCCGTTTGATCATTGCCGGTGGCTATGATACGCGCTGCACAGAGAATGTGGAGCATTTCGCAGAGTTGGAGCAGATCACAGCTGATTTGCACTTAGAAGAGCACGTGGTGCTGCTGCGTTCACCCACAGATGAGGAGAAATGCAATTTGCTGTATTCCGCACATTGTCTGCTCTATACGCCGGAGAACGAGCACTTTGGCATTGTGCCACTGGAGGGCATGTATTTCTGCAAGCCGGTGGTGGCTCTGAACAGTGGTGGACCCACTGAAACGGTTGTGCACTCCTCCACGGGATTTCTGTGTGAGAATCAGGACAAAAGCTTTGCCGGTGCCATGCATCAGCTGTTCACAGATGAGGGGTTGCGCTCGAAGATGGGCGAACAAGGCCGCAAGCGAGTGCAGCAAAAGTTCTCCTTTGGAGCATTTGCGGATCGTCTCAATGAGATTGTCCAGGAGTTACTGGCAAACAAGAAAGATGAGTGAATAAATGTGTAAGAGCAGCAAATCAGGAGTCTGATGGGACTGGAGTGGGAAAGGAATGAAGCTTAAATGCAGATCTGTTCGAAAAGAGGAAGGACAGAGGGCCAAATGGGGAAGTCTTCATGCTTACGCTTATCTAGCTACTCCATGTAGCTATCTCTCAAACGGCTCAGGAGATTCGCTAAGATTCACTATAACCCAACTGGACTTTCGCTGATAGATTCTGGGGTTGTTGCTATTGCGGATGCTTTGCCTTTATTTCATCTTTCATTTATATATATTTATATATGCTTACATTTTATATAATTCATACAAATCCTAAGAATTGCTGCTTGGGGGAGATCATCTCAAATTCTGTCGCTGCTTTACTCATCGCGCATATACAGATACAGGTAGCCCAGATCCTTGGGTGGATTCTGAGACTTGGCTACCTTGGTGTCGTTGAAGATCACCCACTCGCCCTGTTTGCGTATGTGGCAGACATAGTGACCCACCTGGGCAGAGGTGCCCATGTGAGAGATGAACGCCACCAGTTTATATTTTCCGGAGCCATCGCGATAAGAGCTCCCCGCTGCAGTTGTGGCGGCTGTAGTGCAGGCTGGTGCAGCCGCTGGCGCATCATCAATACCGGCGTCGGCATGCGAGAAGATCCAGTCGGTGGCTCGCTCCACATTGCCATCGGTGGCCTTGAGGGCGGCCGTCGCTTGGCGCTCGCCAAAGCCCATGCTCATGAGCATGGCCAGTGACTCGGGATTGGCAACGAAAGCGGAGGCGGCGCCATCACCAATGCGATTATTTGGCACCTCGAATGGATCGGAGATATCCGCATCGGCAATGTGTTCCATTAGCCAATTGGAAGCAGCCTCCAGTCCGATATTCTGAGTATGGAAACAAGCGCGTTTGCATGCCTCCTGTGGGAAGCCCATGTTGACCAGCTCCGACATCACATTCTCATCGAAAACAAACGCCGGGGACGCTGCAGTTGCAGGTTCAGGCAGTAGTTCCTCTCCTGGTTGAGGTCCAGTCGAGCGCCAGACACTAAGATCCAGCTCATCCGGCATATCCACCGAGACATCAAGCTTCTTGGGCACCCAATCATCGCCAAGCGTAAATTTGCCCAGATGAATCATCAAGAAATCCGGCATGGTGGCCATGCGCGTCGTCTTCTTGGCCGTCGTCTTGGCATTTATGGCCGTCGAATAGAACTGGTCGATGATCTCGTTGCCAAAGAAACGCTCCAGACATGCCTGCAGCGGAACCTTGTGCCGCACCAGCTCACGATCCGGCAGACGTTGCCCACTAGCTCGTGCTGCCTGCTCTCGCTCCTGATACTCGCGCACCTCATCCAGATTGGTGGCCTGCTCAAGGGGAATTGGCAGTCGGAAGCTGTACTCCTCACGGGTCTTATATTTAACTTTGTGACTGGCCATGCACTCGACACGATCCTCAAGCTGGAATTTGAGAGCATCCGCCGGATTGAATTGATTGCGGGAATTGCGGTCGAGCAGCGTTAACAAATGCAAATAGAAATCATTGGCGTCCTGCTGCTGCTTGGTGCTAAACTCGGGATGATTCTTGCCCACAATATTCTTAAACATGGCCGGTGAAATGCCCGTCATGTGCTCCATGTCCAGCGTGTTGCCCACCAAGCTGCTGTACTTTCCCGAGAGCAATCCATTGCCCAGTTTGGCCATCTGTATATTGAAATCATTGGCCGGATCACTGGGAAAGCTCTTGAAGTACTGATCGGCGCCGCTGCCAACGAAACGCTTCTGGAAATCAGGGATGACAAAGAGCACCTGCATCACACTGTTTATGTAGCAGGAGTTGCCCAGATTTCGCATGCCCGTATAGCCAGGTCCGGCCAGCGGCTGCAGCTCGCTCTCGCTCTCCGTCAGCGCAGACCATTCACCAATGCGCTGATTAATCTCCAGCTCCAGCTCGACCATGGATTTCTCACACTTCTGCATGGCCGCCATATTGATGCCAAAGTGTTGTAAATGCTTGCTCAAGTGCGGATCTAAGACCATATCGTCCTCCGGGTAGGAGAATACATCCGATTTGCCATCGGCCGAAATGGTGCCAAGCTTAACGGCCAGCGGATAGCCAGTCTCTCGATAATGCTCTACTGCGTGATCATTTCCTCCGCTGCCATCAAAGAACTTGCGTCCACATAGGATGGAGCCGTCTGTTAGATTCAGCCACAGATTGTTGGTCAGATCGCATTTCTCGCACTGCCAGCCAGCTGGCGGTATCTTCTTTCCATTGTCCAGCTGTTGAAGATTCTCTGCGTACTTCGAGGCCTGACGCACCTCACCATCCCATGTGCCTGCAAAGATAGTCGAGTTAGTTTAACGATGTTCACGATTAATCAGAGATGTGAGACTAGCTTCAATTTACAAATGGCCAATCAGCGAAATTCGATATGAGCTTCTTCTTCACTCACACATACATATCAAAGCAATTGACTGTAAGTAAATACAATGTTCTGCAGTGCGAGCGAATAAGAGCAGCGGCCATCGTCCTCGATCTTATTGCATAGCCGCTCGAGCAATTGAGAATAAACAAACGCAGAGCGTATGTGGTGCAAGCGAATAAGAGTAGAGGCCGTCTCACTCGGTCATAGTAGGGGCAAATATTTGCACCGATACAAGTGTGAAGTTATTGTTTCAAATGTCTCCAGTCACTGTTTTAGAGTTGATGACTAATGCTTTCGCTTACCGGTGAGTGTGGCCTTCTCGAGCTTTGCTATGGCAGAATCTGCTTCAATGATTGCCTCCACCGCTTGGGTGACACGCATGGGCAGCTCGGGATCTGGATAGGGCAGCTTCTTATCCAGATGGGGGGCCACCACAATGCTGTACGTATCCTTAATCTCGTACTTCTTAGCCAAATCAGTCTCATTGTAACCGCCCTCGACGCCAATGGCAAGACGCGTAATTTTTCGCTCCGGCCCGGCTTCCGCTTCGTCCAACTGCGCCTTCACATTGGACTCGCCATCCTTCAGTTTCCGCTCGCGTTTAATGTGCAAAAACACAACATTTCCGGTTTTAGCGGCATATTCATTCACGTACGCCTCCCCGAAGCCGAGGAAGCTTTGCAGGCAGACGTAGAGGCCCGTCGGCGTCTCCGGGTTGTCGTAGGAGAAGACGCACTCATCTTTGTAAATTGGTGGATTGCCACACGGTACGTTTACCTTGGATAAATGCTTGCGTAGCTCTTCCATAACTTGCAACAAAATTTATGTTTTTATTTTTAACAAATTGTGAAATGAAAATCTATTGAATTTCCTTGCAGCTGCTGCTGCGACGCTTTTGCATTACTTGGCAGAATTCGAAGAGATGCCAACCTGCTCGAAATACCACCCGGCCAAGTTACTCACTGATACATATACTCACTTTACTTTGCCGGCAGTCAGCCAAAAGCTGACTGCTACGTTATTTAAGCAAACAATTTGAAATGTCCGTTTGAAATTGAATATTCATAAATTGTGTTCATCTACATTTTCATTTATTACGCTTTTTGAAAATTTTAAATTCAGATTACATGCTTATGTTTGTTTTGGGTACATACAATTTGTATTTCGATAAATATATATACTATAAATATATATGTTGCTGTTTTGTTTGCAATTTGTTTTTGTTCTTGCTGATTTATTTGTTTTTTGTTTATATCGGCATTTTATTTGCTTACTTGGCTAAAACACAGATTAACACGTTTATTTGATGCTCTTACTATAATCAATGCTTCAATACATCAAGTATATTTATTATACATAAAAATACGCACACCAAAAATTTTTACCACAATTATCTATCGAACTTCCCCATTTCCTCCTACTTTGGTAACAGTTTTACTTTTTTATATTTTTATTTAAAGTACAACAATAAGTTTTAAGTAATAAGTTGCATAATTTATAATTCAATTATGTTACATAGAATTCATGTTAAGAGATATATATATCAATATGTTATTTAATATTTTTTTCAGTGTATTTTTTTGTGTACGGTGCAAAAGATGTAGAAAAAGATGTGGCCGCTAAATTTGTTGTTCAATGTGCGTTTCTCTTTAAGATTTAATCATTATCGTTCATCATTATCATCATTATTCATCATTAATGCCGGAGGTTCATTTCACAAATATGTAAAAAAATACATTTCAAACGCTTTTCTCTGTCTTCAAAAACTTCTTCAATCGCTGACGTATTTAGCTATGCTAAATATTTATTGTTTAAATTTATGCTTGATATATGTATGTGTTTTTCTTCATTTCTTTGCTGATCAGATAAGTTCACGGTGTGTGTGTATGCATCTGTGTGTGTGTGTGTTTTAAAAGATATATTAAGAAAACTGATTATAAAATGAAATCGTTAAACAACCGTTTAGTAACTTTCTCAAGTGCATTTTGTTCCTGTTTTTATTTTTTTTATACATTTAATCAAATCCTGGTCCATTTTAATGCGTATTTGACTTGACCGATATATGAGAGTATATATATATTAACTGTCAAACCAACGTGACTTAAGCTGACTTATCGCATACGCTACTATACTGTACATGCCCCTAGAAACGACTTATCTAACTAAGAAAACTATAACGCACACCGAAGACAGATATTATAGATAAATACTCTGTCAAGTTTTCTGCCTAAAACCATATTTTAATTAATAAAAAAAATATATTTTTTGTTACCTTTCAAAAACTTATTAAGATTACAAATATATATAACATACATTATATATAATAAACATTGGGGCTGACAGTTGTGAATGAGTGTGGGATAGTGTATAAGAATGATGTTTAAAACATAATAAAATCATAATGAGCGAATATAAAAATTAAAACAAAATTTCTTTTCATATCTGAGTAGATTTAATGCTTATTTACTTTTATTATTTAATTAAATTAAAAACTGAAAATGTCTATTCTGTTTTTTTTTTCTTTTGATTTACTTTTAAAGCTTAAATATTTTATATATATTAAAAATAGACGTACATATGTATAAAGTACAAATACGTGTATGTTTTTTTTTTTCATATAAACATAATTTAAAGCAAACTTAAATTAATTTCAAAATGTTTCTTGCACTGTTTTGTTTTGTTATTCTTATTATGTTTAAAGATAATTACAGAAATCACCTCGATTTAGTTAAATTAATTAAATAACTAAACATGCAAATGAACCTAAAAACTAAACGTACCCATTAAATACTTTAATTAAATTTTATATATATATATTATATGTATATAAATTGTGATTGGTTGGATTGTTTTGTTTTTGTTGATTTGATTTTTTCTTATGTTTTGTTTAATTTGATTTCTTTTTAAGTATTTCGTGTATTGCTTTTTGATTGTGAGTAATTTCTTTGTAGGAAAAATATAAATGTATATAATATAAAAAATAAAGTAAAAGTATTTTGAAAATAGGAAATTAATTTAAGAAATGCACATCATATATATTATTTATATTCATATATACGTATTCTTGAGCATATAATACTTTTGCTTTGCATTTAACACGAAACAGAAAAATCGTAAAAAAAAAACAGTTTTGGAAGCAGTACAAGAATAGTTTAAAAGATTGGCATTTAAAGAAATTATATATTAATTTAAATAACTTAAATTTTCCTTTTGTTTGTTTCTTTCACATCATACGGAAATTTTTCAAACAGCCCTCGTACATGTAAAATAATAATTGGAGCATGAACAAAAATAAATAAATTACAAGCTACATACAAATTAGGACTTGAGTATGTGTGTGTTGGTGTGTGTGTGTGTGTGTGTGTGTGTGTGTGTGTGAATCAGACAAATTGCGAGGCGGAGCGCTCACTAGAAATTTGATTTTCTTTTATCTTTTGTTTTCTTTTTTACGGATGGACCCAAAACATGTTGTTTTGTATTTTCTAAGGAAACTACAATCAGCATAGATTGCAGTACTTTTCTTATATAACTTTTGTTTTCTTTTGGAATTCAACACTGCGCGTGTGTGTGGTAGCTGTGGTGTGTATGTGTGTGTTTCATTTGCTGAGTGGATTGATAAGCTGTAATATTAAATCGTTCTGCTGCTTGACTATCTTGTTCAGCGTGTCCAACCACTCGTTGTAGCTGGCCTCCGAGCTCGCCCGGCACTCAATCGAAACGGGTGGCTTATTTGGATCCGTCGATTTGATACGAAAACTGTACGAGCTATCCTTCAGACTGTGCAATTGCATGTGATTCAGCTGCCATTAGAAGAGAATCAATTAATATTCACAATAATTCGATTTCTATTCGAATTTGATCTAGCTCACCTGTATATGTGTACGATATTTGAATACGGGACTGCTAAACTGCGTCTTTTGCTTTTGTATGTCCGCAAAAATGATGACCTGTTGGAATAGAAAGACCTGCAGCTCGCGCTGCTTCTGGCCCGCATCGATGGCACAGGTGAGTGTGCCCTGCAGGAACAGATTGCCCTGGGCCGTAAGTTCGCCATCGAAGTCTTGCAGTCCGCGCAGCACCATCATCATGTCGTTGACCTTCTTAACCACATCCTTCATTTGCTCGCTAGCCTTCATCAGCGTGGCCACCTCGTTTTGCAGACCCGCTCGCTTCGTTTCGCGCAGTATCTCATTGATCAGCAGCACGTATTTTGTGATGCGCTGCACGGGCGTTATGATCAACGTGCTCAACTGCCAAAAAAGAGAGATCGAAATTAATATGTTTTATTAATTATTTAGACCAGTTGCACTTACATCCATGCGATGTCCCAGTTTCTGGCGTATCTGATCGAAATACTGATAATGCGCATTGACTATAAACTCCGATAACGGCTTATTGCTGCAGAAGTAATAGTACATGGTGAACTTCTTGGCAGAGCTCTCGATCAGCGGACCCAACTCAGCTGGTGACTTTTGACACTGGCGCAACAATATCAAAAATTTACTAAAAATAAAAAACATAAATAAAAATAAAGAATTTTAGTTAACAATAATTCAAGCATTATATATATATGCTCAACTCACTCTCTATGCCATTCGTAGATCTCTTTGATGTTATTGAATACCAAGTCCATTTTGCCGCCCAACAAGTCCACAGGTCTCGGTATGTCTTTGTTGTGTATTTCCTCCATGTAGCTGCAAAGGAAATTCGATACACATTATAAATTGCAGCTTGAGGTAACTTTGATTGAATTTGACTTACCCATTGACTATCTTAGACAGATCCTGGACATACGACTCCTCGGTAGCCACCAGCTCATTTAAAGCCAATTGACGTCTGTTGAGAGCGCTCGTTTTGCTATCGCTGGGATCTGTTTTGTTCTATAAAAGAATTGCGCTTAGTTTGCGTTTCTTTTGTTCAGTTGGTGGATATATAGTATGCGATGCTTACCTTGTCATTGTTATCCTGCACAAATCCCAATTCGGCATTTGAATGGGCACGTCCATTGGTGGCCGCATTGTCTATGGCGGCGCCCTCGCTGCCAGCCTCACCTGCCGCACTGCCATCGACGCGGCTGTTCGATTCGTGTTGTTCCTGTCAAGTTGCAAAAAGTTAGAATGCACTCGAAGTCTTACAATGTCGATTCAAGTTCTTCAACTGTACTTACGCGGCTCATTCTGACAATTTGTTCAATTTCCGATAGCGGATTGCCCTCTATCTTGCCCGTGCTTGTCTGCAAGTAGAAACAAGAAATGTAACGGGAAACCAGCATTAGAAACAGGATACACAAGCAGTTGATGCAGCTTTCAGCTTTCAGCTTGCAACTTGCAACTTGCACCTGGCAACAGCTGCTGTCCACTCGTAATGCAAATATGGTAAACTCAATTGAAACTTGATTTTCCAACGGGCTCTAATTGAAAAACTTTTCTCTGAACTGCGCCTCGGCTAGGGCCAAGGAATTCGCATATTTGCATGAAGAAGGTTGTTTTTTTTTTTTTTTTTTTTTGTGAATGCGAATGCGAACACAAACTACAGGTAAGACTACACGTCGAGCTGGAAGTTCTGCCCGTTTTCGCTGTAAACAAATATCATCATCAGCAAGCAAATAGCAAACAGCAGGTGTTTATATTAGGGCTGGCAAAACAGTTTCAAAATACAAAAAACAGTCTAGATGGCCTGAATAAAAAGTGGCTTTTATAATATATTTCATTGAAATCAAAAATTGTGATTTTTAGAATAAAGAATAATTCTACCAAAATTTTAGTTTATATTAAATATTTGTGTTAGAAGTTTAAAAGTGCTTTATTCTTCTTCTTATTTATGTGATATATTTCTATATTTTATTTTAATTTGTAGAATAAAGAATAATTCTACAAAAATTTTAGGTTATATAGAAGTTTTAAAGTACTTTATTTTTGTTTATGTAGTATATTTCTATATTTTATTTCAATAATATATCTATTTATGCATTATTATTATTATTATTTTATTAGTTATTTATTTATTTATTTTTGTAAAAATCGGAACAATTTCTTTATTTTATTTTAAATATTATTTTAATTCTATGCAAAGAAAAGTTTTTTTTTTAAGAAATACCCTAATTCGAGAGTCCACTGTATGCAAAAAATATGCAATTGTTTAGTGTTTATTCTGAGATATTCTCACATTTTTAGTACGTTATTTGCGTATTCGTCAATAATCAAATTTTTGCATTTCATTTTCATTTCAATGGGAAATTTATTTACTTTTCTAAACAAAGTTATTGAATCAGAGAATTAATTTTAAGGTTTATTTCTTATATATAAAATCAGCTAACAAAAATGTTTAAGCAATAATCATTGCATGCATAGGCTTAAAGGCAAAAGCTGTCAAATGGTAAACACAATATACACTGAGCCAATATTTGTTGACTTTTGTCAGCTTGCAAATTGCAGATAAAAATTGTGTAAAAAGCGCTTGTTGCCTTTTGGGTTTCTTTTAGGTTCAAAGTGTATATATATATATATGAATATACATATATAGTTTGAGATATATACATATATATTCATAACACCGTATTTTTGCCTGCTTTTGTGTATTTTGCGATAAGATTTGCGTTTGACCAAGCCACGAGTCATCAGCGTCTGAAATTACGTGTATTTTGCTTGAGGTGTATATATTACGATATTTTCATATACAATACTATATGAATAAATATAGTAGAAATAAGCAAATCGTATAAAACATAAAGAAAATTGTTCAATGTATAATATGTTTACACATTTCACAAATTTGGGAACATTTTTGTCATCAACTAGAAAGATTAAAATCTAGCAAATAGGTATTCAGTTTAAGCATTAGAGACAACGTTAACCGAAATGTTTTCAGATAACACAGGCACAGGTCAATCCTTATTTATGTAATTTTTTCTTCACAATACTTCACTTTTATTCGACTACATTTCGTCATATTATTTATGGTATTTGCCAGTCAGGCATAAACACAAATTGTATCCCATTAATTTTAGAGTATTTGTTAGTTACACACAGTCGACTACCTTTCTAGACGGTTTTAAAAACAGTTTCTCACAATATTTTCGGCATCTTCTTTTTCACACGCACATCCGACAACATTTATACACTTCTAACAACACTTAGGGTATCTGCTAGTCACACACAATTCGACTATGCACTCTTGCTTGCATTTCGCTGCATTTTCAGACTTACGAATAGGCGCAGAAAGCAGCTCATCGCACGTGTTTATATTTTTCAATATTTCGCTTTTATTTATGAATTTTATTTTTATCTCCTCTTCCTTCTTGCGCTTCTTCCTCTTCTGTTTCTGGCTATCACGCGCCGATTTCGTATAATTGTCTATAATAAAATTTTAATTTTTCAGCGTTGCTGTTGCACTCTTTATAAGGATTGGGGATCGGTTTGTCATTTTGACAAGAGCCCAAATTCATGACACGAAACGAACTGCACATCCGAACGCCAACTAAATAACTAACTGACTATATGACCTGTGTGTAGTTGGTACGCATAATTTTTATGTGTGATTGTGTTTGTGTTTGTGTTTGCACTCATACACACGCACACAATTTCGCTCACAACACACTCAAGCACACCCGCACAGCAATCAAAGAAACTCTCAATCAACGCTTCGCAAATTGTGGACAAGCGTTAAAATAATTGTATTGAATATACAATTGAGCAAGCAGACAGAGAGAGAGCCCAAGGGAGACTAAGAGAGAAAGAGAGAGGGTGAGAGTGTAGGGTGTAGAGTGCCGAGCGAGAGTGAGAAGAAAGAGCGCGCGGTTCTTATATAGGCTTGTCGCTTTTATTGTGTGTATAAATTCTTAAACGTATACATTAAAAAACACCTACAATATCATAGAAAATATACTAGAAAACAATGGACGACTATGATATACCCTAGCAAATGTTAAACAATTTCTAAATTTACAAATTCTTCAATCTATGATATGTAATTTAAGTTAAGTTAATAATAATTAAATATCGAAAATTTTACTAACCCAATTTTTGGCCAGACTAACAAATATCCTAGATTAAAACATACACCCTTTAAAACTTATATCAATTAAACAGATGAAAATAATAAAATGTGAATATGAATGTTAGTACAACTCACAAGCAAAATTTTCCTTAACAAGCATATACCCTGTAATTTGTTTTGATAATGTTTTATTCAAGATATACAGCACTCTTTCACTATCGCACACCCCGTAAATCAATAAGTTTACAACTGATTAATAATTATAATGATTGTATATCATTATCATCATATCAGCATTTGTTTGACAGGGTGAAAAACGGTAATAATTTATAAAATAAAATTCAACATAAATTAATATCCTACAGAGCAAACATTTTAAAGTATAGATATTCATAATACCCTGGTTTATTCATTGACCCCTTAGCAGCATTACATTTGTATTATTTAATCAGTTTGAGTATGTCAAGTATCGAAGTGCCCTTCGTCATAATATACCCTGTATAAATAATATAGTTTAAGTGCTTTTACGACAATTTAGTGGCAGAAGAGTTAAGTAATTCTGAGTGGAAATAAATGCAAGTACTTTTAAGACTATTTTAAAAACAGCTTGGGGCCCTTTCTTGCTGTTGAATCACTTAAACAAATTGAAGTTCCATGGAATTGGCGCACTTGAAGGTCAGACATTTAATTCGTGCGTTTTCCTAATTGGATTATGCGATTCTGATAAGGGCAAGCATTGAATTTAACATGGATAATGAAGAACGTTGCCAAATGCGTTTGCCACCGCGTCTAATTAGGTCAAGAGGGTGGCCTATAGCAGGGCGTGGCAGCTACTCAAGGCGAAGTTTGCAATTGGCTGATGTCAGAGCGAAAAAAAAAAGAGAACGAAAACAAGAACAGGAACAACAAGGGACTATTAAAATTTAATGGATATGTAAATATATAAATAAGAAATATAACTTTGGGCAGGGGCAACTAAACAAAGGTAAGACAGCCTGAAAACCCAATTGCCAATTGTTTCCAAAAAGTAAAACGAGTTAACACACAGCAACAACAATGCATCGATAATAATAATACTATACAAATATGCTAGCCGACCTAACTGGGTTAACAACAATAAGTTCACACCCCTGTTCCGAAAGACAGATAAACAAACAGACGGAAAAGCAACAAAAACTCAAAAGCAAAACAGAAAAAAAAAACAAATTTTAAAATTCGAAATAGCAACGAAAAGAAATGAAAAAAAAAAAAGAACAGCAAAAATTTTTACAAGGTAATGCGAATTTACATTAAATTCAACTAATAAGCCATAAAATAGAAAATGAGTGAGAGACAGACAGGGAGCAAGAGAGCGAAGGGGAGGAATAAAAGAAAAACAGACACAGACGACATTAAATTTATTGATGAAAATGAAGGCAACGTCGGCGACGGCGTCCAAATGGCGACATAAGTCGCATTGCCGTCACACACACAGACACACACTTAGACATACACACAGAGGCAGAGAGAGAGAGAGAGAGGGGAGCGAGGGAGGGAGAGCAGTCATTGCCTTGTCTTGTTAATGGCATCTAAAGACAATATGGCGACATTCAGCATTAGAGCATTTCTCAAGAGCTAATCGTAATGGATATGTCATTGATTTGCGCCCAAACTTCAACAAGTGTCCAAAAATATCAAAACCGAAATTGACAATCTCAATTGCATAGTTGAAAAAATGATGACCAACAGATACTCTATCTGAGATATCATTGAGTTGAAACATTAAGAAATGGTATAGTATGGGAAAGATGGGATTGATTATATAAGGTACAAAAAGGAGATAAGACATGAGTTGGAGGATTTAAGGTCGAAGGTTGAAAATTCAATACAAACAGAGAATATGTTACATATGAAAAGAGTTGAGGGGATTAAGGAGTAAGACAATATCATATTAGTTTGATGCACAAGAAGTTAAGAGAAGTAGAGTGAGATAAGAGGGAACTTCGGATTTAATTAAGTCATCTAATCAACTTGCTATAGTAATACACATATATCATAAGATACCAAATATTTTATCAAACTCAAATATATCCATCTCCCCTAAAAATCATGTCATATGCCCTGCACATTCCCTACTCATTTACCCAGAGATCTCATAAGCCATATTCATCTCTGTGTATTTCTATTTTCAATTTAAATACCTGACTAAAGAATCAATATGTTCCCACATTAATTCTTCTGAATTCTCACAGTAGCCCCCCACACACAAAAATATATTTTTTACTTTTCACATTTTCCCTCCATTGGCATGACAAATGGTGTTTTTCTTTTCACATTTCCGGCTAATAAAGCGCACAGAGATTTAGTGGCAACTTAGTCTAAAAGTAAAGTACACCAGACACAATGCAAATGAAGTGAGCAAACCACAGTCGAAGCACCTAAAAACCACCCTAACCACCCACACACCCACTCATATACAACTAAATCTGAATGTGAAATTCAGCCACAAAACGTTTTGCCAGCTAATTTGACTGCGCAAAATTTATGCGTCGTTTATTACGTGGTGTGCGTGTGTGTGTGTCTCTGTGTTATTGTTGTTGTTGCTGTTCCTTATTGTAGCTGGCGTTGAGCATCTAAGTATTCTTTCCTACCTCTGTCTGCCCTCCCTCGCCGTCATTGGCCAATCGTCTGCCCTCTCCCCCCATTCCACCCCATCGTCATTCTCAGTTGCTCTTGATGAGTGTGTAAACAATATAAAGTGGCGCATTTATGGGCAAGGTGGCACCACCCAACCGCCGACACCACCTGCTGAGATCTGCTTTATTTGCAATGCTTTCTAATTGAGCAAAGGCAACTCGTGCTCGGATTGCCCAAGCACAAGAGCTCCATGACGCGTCAGCCTCTGTGTGTGTGTGTGCGTGTGTGTGTGTCTGTGCCTTGCTTTTCTCTCTAGCTCTAGCCAGTGGCTGTGGCTGCTGCTGCGGCTACGTCTGTGGCTGTGTTTGTGGCAACTGTTTTGATTTGTATTGGGAAATACACATTTAAACAAACATGCTAAAGACCAAAACAAACAAACAAACACAAGCACACAAAGGCCACAAGATGCAAAGCAACAGCAACATCAACAACAGCCAAAGAATTCACAAACTGTTTATAAATTGAGAGCACAGTTCTAAAGGAAACTGATGCGGCTGCTCCGGGATGCTGCTACGAGCTGTGTGTTTAGCATTAGAAATGAGTGCAAAGGCAAGAAGTGAATGGATTTCGTACTGCTCTAAAACTCTCTACGTGCACTTTGCTTCGAGTGCGAAGAATTAATTAATTTAAACTGAAATGAAAATTTGTAATATACTAAAATAGTTTCTTAAATAATTTCTAAGATAACTTTAAAGTTATTTGCGGATTTTACGAACTATTTAATCCCTGTTTGCTAAAACAAAATCTGCAGTTTAATTAAAGAAAATTTTAATAATCCCATCATCGGCACTTAAAATTGACTCACAAAATATTTGCTATATTTTTCTTTTGTAATAAAATTTTTATGTGAATCTTATTTATATTTATATATTTTTAATTCTGATGAGTTTCTTGACTGAAGTCAATTAAATGAAAACATTAATTAATAAACCATCTTTAAAGACTTTTTCGGACAACAATAATTTCTGCTTGAGAAACATTTTAAATGAATATTGTCTGCTGTAGATTTGAGTAAAATCTATAATATATTTAATTTACCTAGGCTATAAATGCGAATATAATATATATTTATAGAAACCCATAAAACCACATACATATGTAGCTATCTACAGACATTAGTTTAACCACAATATCGATATATGCACAAGGACAATATAAAAAAATTTGGCAAAAAAACCTCTGAGTGAGACTCTGATATATAAATACATATATACAGATATTACAAAAAAAAAAAGAAAAAGATATATATATATATATATATATATATATAAGTAAAACCACATTGAAACACTCACCAAATTGGCGGCGTTCTCCTTGAGATCCTTGGGATATGCGGGCGGTCCATTGGCAATCAAATGCGGCTCCTGTATGGGCTTCATGGGCGGTGGCAGCTCCAAGCCGGCCTCCTCCTCGGCCTCAAAGTCCGGTTGCTGAGCGCTTACATTGGGGAATTGCGATGGCAATTGGCCAACGCTTCCGCTGGCGCCGCTGCTCGTCTGCTCGGCAAGCTCCTCGGTGTGCTTCTGTGTTAGCTAGAAAGCAGAAAGCGTTTTATATTATATAGATATTGAAGCATATATTATATATTTATCTATATGGTATTTTAAACATATATATATAGATAAATATTATTGTGTGTTATAAATAATACTCACTCTCAGATTCTTCTCCGAGGGCTTCTTCAAGAGCGCCTTCTCATTGGGTGATTTCTCCACTTTGCTCTGCGATAGCTTACGCAGCGGCTGCGGTATCCATTTGCGCCTGCAAAGGATAACGAGAAAAGCGAAAGAAAATCCATGATTATTTATTACACTTGGATCTAGCGAATCGAAGGGATCAGTTTTACAGGAACATGCGTATCGCGGTGGCATTGTGCACGAGCTCATCCATTGTGCCACTTTGCTGTTTGTAGGTGTATGTGCTTGTGCGTGTGTGTGTGTGTGTGTGTGAGCGTCGGGGAGAACGCGTCGTATACGCAATTAAAAGTAAAACACCCGACCCCTTGGCAAATTGGCTGTCCAGCTGCGTAGCCGACATGAGACTGTCGCCAATAGCACAGCAGCATATCTCTTTGTCGCCGCCGACGCCGACGCCAACGCCATTCGCACAGTGTGGCCAAGTTCATGGCACACGGCCAGCGGGAGTGAGCGAGAGAGAGAGAGAGAGAGCGCGTGCACTCATTGCCACTCAATTTATTGCGTTCCCCCTGAATATTTTGTTGTATATACACTTCATGCCTTCTGAATATCTCGTTGGTCACATTTAAAAAATGCTTTGTTTTATGATTGCAGCTTCTGCTTTTTCTACTTCGTTCTTTAAGGCTCTTATCATAAAATTATTTCGCTTCTTTTGATAACGATTTTTATTCACTTTTTATGCGTGAAGTTTGCTTCTTTTTTTGTTTTTTGTGTGCTCAAAAACCAATTTTGTTTAATTTTCAATTATTAACTTTATGTGGGTCAGTTATCAAACCTTCTTTAATGACGCGGGCAGCTGTCAGATGCTATTAAAAACCTGTAGTATTTTTCAATGTTTGGCATTTTAAGGACTTTGAGTGAGGAGAGACGACTGTTGGGGATTATTTATGGTATATAGCTTGATTAAATAGTCAGTAATAAGGATATTTACTGAGTTTCTACTCTCTCTCGATCTGATATATTAAAAGTTTCTCAGAAACATATTATTGTACTTACTTTATTTACTGTTTTCTATCTTCTATTTTTCTACAGACTCTACTACCTAGTGTCAGCTTACTTTTCTGCCTTCTGTAAACCTTTTACATCATTTCCTATAGATATTTTCCTTACATTTTTATCTCTTTCTACTGTTATTTTCTATGAAGGGTCTCTCTCTCTCCTTTTCTTTCGTTAGCTCCCAGTTTTCTGCCTCATTTTTAATCAATATTTCTTCTCTTTGTCTATTTAAAGACTGTTCACTTTTCGTCTTCGCCTGTATATGTAAAGTATGTAAAAATCCTTTTCACTCGCTCGCTCAAAATCTTTCTCTCTTTATTTTTCGATGTCCCTCTATTTGAACTACTATAGCTATTCTTATGCTCCATCGCCTATTCATGCATTTTACCAGCCTGGCAAATTCATAAATTTCATTTACTTTACACAAATCCCATTTTGTTTAAGACTCAAATTGTGGTCTTCAGGGCCAGAAAATACATTTATGTATTTATATACATGTATAAATATAAATATAGGTTTATAATTAGCTTCAACCGCATTAGGGACATTTCATGTAATGCAATGTGGGCATGGCTGCGGTTAGAACACAAAGCGAGTGTACATTTTGCGGTAAATGATTATTAAACAAGAGAAAAACAAAAATAATAAAGCATTACAAGCTCTATGCGCATTAGCCCCAAAGTTCAAGAGTCATTAACCTGACTAACGTTTGCGTGACCTGTTCCTTAACCTAACTGAGCTGTTTAAAAATTTGTGAACAATGTAAGTGACATATCTATAAATGAACTAGAAAAAATTATAGACAGAGGACACTTTGATATCTCTGTGAACAGGTCTTCCTCTTTACGTACTATAATAACTGTCATTGTTATTTAAAGCAGAACGTTTTGCTTACAAGCACGTTGCATACTACGCGGCGCTTGCCGCCCACAACAACTGAGTGGATATTTTGTGCAGATGGAACAGCGAAGATAGGCGGGGGAGGGGAGCTATATGGTATGGCTAGCGACGCCTTTCAAGCAGCGTAACATAATTCAAAGTAAAAATAAACATTGACACCGATAACAGGGCAAGGGCGGAAGAGAGCGTAAACGATAGAGCGACAAAGAGAGAGAGAGAGGTGAGAGAGTGAGAGAGAGAGGCAAGCAGCTAGGTTCCTGGAAATAGTATTTAATTTATTACGTGCTCGTTCACGTTCAAAATTCATTTCGCTGATGTAATGTTTTAGGCAAATAAGCAACGTTTAATACACATGCACACACATGTATGCATATACATGTGGGCGTGTGTGTGAGGCGGAACCTGCGTATTAATGAGTTCGCCCTAAAGTATGCAACAGCGCCCAAACTGTATAGAAGAGCTGTACATGTGTGTGTGTGTGTGTATGTATGTGTGTTTGAGTATGTGCCTATGTGTGTGTTTGTATGTTTGCACACTTGCAAATGTGTCCATTTAGTTCATTGGAGCTGGCTGGCACACGCTGTCCACGCCATCGCCCCTCGGCCAGCCCCGCGCTTCCGGTCTGCCCGCTGCACAAATAAACGCGCTTATTGACAGAGCGCTTGAGACAAAGGCTAGCTAGAAGGTAAGCAGGTCCTTCCACAGGCCAGCCACGCTCGGCCTGACAATAATCTATATTCATGTTCGGAGCTTGACTCAATAACAACAGCAACAACACAAGCAACAACAATAAAAGAAATTGTTCGCTGGGCCGAGGCGAAATGCCCAATTAGTGTGCAAATATTGTGAAAGTATTTTGTAATTTATGTCCAACTAACTAGCTGAAACTGAACAATTTGGCTAGCCATATAAGGTAGCAGATGTGGGGCAGGCTTAAAAGGCCGCATAAACAAATACATAAATTATTTAGGCTAAATGTATTGCATTAAGAGCAAATAAGTTAGAATAATATAACAATATTTATTATATCATATTATGGAGGCTATGATATAAGACCAACTAATGGGGCAATACAAAATAAGCATTTATACCATATACATTTATAGATGTATGATGTTAATAAAACTCAACTTTTCTCAGAAGCAAAAAGCAAAGATTGTGAAGTTTTCTTTTAATAACTGGCAGAACAAGAGTTCTTAAGCAAATGACTTGATTTGAACGAATTATTAAAATGGAAACTATATGAAAGAGCCAACGGACTCAAGAGATTCTGAGAATTATACTTTATATAGCTAAAACAAGCAGCTTTACCAACTTACAGCTGTGTAGCTTACAAGGAAGTCGAGTTCCAATGGAACATGTAAACTAAAAGAAACTCTAGCTAATGAAATACGAAAGAAATTGAAATAGAATAGCAATGAAATATATTTTCATCATAATATACAAGAAATTGATTGAGTCAAAATGCGACAAATATCTTATAATTGCTGGTCAAAAATATGGAAAGCTTATTGCGATCATGATAAGATTGTCATGAAATATTCTTATCTAGCAATTGAATTTCAAACGAAAAGTTAATTACAAACAAGGCACTTCAAAACCTGCAAATTCGTAATTACATGTGGCTGATTAGTTGTGTAGCGAGAGCGTAAGAAAAACAAATAATTTGACCGCAGTGCGTATGATTAATGCACAAACTCTATATGCATTATACCATGCTGACTATATATATATATATATATATATATATATCTGTACGTATTTATATAGAACACATATAATGTTCTCAATTGTCGCTTATCAGCAATGACGACTCCACAGTTCCAGCTGCACCACATGCTGACTAATCCACAATGCTTACAGGGAGTTCCCACCCCGTCTTTCCTTTTCTCCACATAAGAAGAGAATCCATATATATACATGATTGAAGAGCTTATGAGAATCTAAGGGCAATTGCAATCGGACAACGTGCGAAAAACAGGTTTCGCTTGGAGCAATTAATGCAAACATCTGTGTGAAATATTAAGCCGGTTTGCAACCCGGCTAGAAATTGTTCCTCTATTAACTCGGGCAGCGACAGACAGTTAGGGGTTTTTCACAACAGCGGGTAGCACGCGATTGTAGCTGGAAGTTCCCATCGGCTCAATTTTAATAAATTATTATACAATTTTTAAATATTCCAAATATTTCCGTCTCAATAAATTTGAAAGCGTGCCATATATTGTTATACCTATTTATAAACCTGTTGCAGTTAATAAAATTGGAATGCAGCTTCTCTTAAGTCTCATGTAAGTTGGTTTAAAGCAGGATTCTAGTAACTCAAATATTTCTCAAGCTATGTATAAAGTAGAGAGCTTTAAAGTTCTAGTAATTATTGAAGATTTGAAAGCAATTTTCTTAAATGATATGTTAGCTAACTTTTGCTCTATAAATTTAATTTTTGTACTATAAATATTTGGAAAAACTTGATGAATTTCGGGAATGAAACTATATCAATCCCGAAGCTCACCAAGTTTTTCTAGAATTTTTTTTTCGTAACATTAATTTAGGTTAAAAACTTTCATTTTCTCTTTTTTTAAAGCACTTTAGGGCTAGGTAAATTCTCTTTGTATTTTCCTGTATTTATTTATAGAGCAAAACGTGCTTGGCTCAATTGAGACAACATATATACTTATATATATACATTGTATCCATAAACAGTATATAAACAGATATCAACGGCAGCAGACGACGCGGACAATAAATCAACTATATATATATACATATATATATAAATTTATTTATATTTTTTTGGATTGAGTCGCGACTCGCGACACTAGACTACCAACATTTTTATGCTTAGTCACTTTTTGGATAACGTTGCACAAACAAAAACAACCAAAATAAAATAAGACATATATATATGTATTATATATTATATACATATATATAATTCACTGCTGATATTGATGGACGGAAGCGTCTTGGCTGCGATTGCATACAAGTGAAATTTTGTTGCTGTTCCAAATGGCGCTGAGCACACACTCACACACAGACTCACTCACACTCACCCACACACGCACATGCACACACACACACGATAAAATAGCGAATGGGCATCTAATTGAACGTGAGGCCAAACGCACAGTTTGGATTACAGCAGAGTCAAACAAAGGCTGTGCATTGTGCCGCACAGAGCACTGAATAAGCAGCGCCCACTTTTTCAGGGCATCTGATTGTAATACTAGGTACGGCAAATATGTAAAGAATTTACCAAATTTATGGACTGTCGATTAAAGCTGAGAGTTGCAGGCGTTATGGCTGATCGCAATCAGAGCGAATGCAGCTGATGAATAGTAAGCCTAGAAATTAAATTGATTTGTGGTAATGGCATATCAAGTAATGCAGACTATTAGCCAAGTTTTAGCTTGGTCAACAACAGCATATTGAATTTAGTGGCATCTTAGACAAATTGAGCGAAGCTGCAGCTGCAACGAGTAAGCACCGGCTCTTTGTCAAAGAGTCTAATGCAGCTCTCCTAAATTTCTTAAAACTAAATGCATTTTAATTGAACTCTACTTGTCATTGATGCAAGAGAATCACTCAAGCAGGTGATTTGGTAACTGAAGAAATTGTAGCGAAATTAAATTTAAATGGGTTTCTTATAATTATACAGATTACATTTTCAGATACTTTAAAGCATAGCAGCTCTATTATAACGACATTTAAAAGAGGGGTTTATCAGCGGATCTTAGGGTATAGTGGTATAACAGAGAATTTCAGCAGTTGCCAGGCGGCTTCAAGGGGGCAATAACAGATAAATATCGATCAGGGTATTTTATCACAGTGCCCAAGCAAATCAAAATGTTTAGCACCGGATTTACAAAACACGTCAACACAACAGCTGAACTACGCACTGAAAACTCACGATACTTTTCACAGGAATTGTGAAACACTTAGCGAAACTTTACCATGTTTTGGATTGATAATCGGCGTTCAGTGTGGGCGTTTGGGGCTCCACGGGTTCACAGCAGAAGCAGGCAAAGCCTTGCGTCTTTGAATGTTGATGAAGGGGCACTGTATTGACCTTGCCATTCGCATTGATATTTAATGAAATGGACTTAAAGAGCTGCGGCTGAGGCGGTTTGGGGCGCTCATGGATAGCCGAATAACGTTTTAATTGATTCACAGTCTCGATATTATTATTATCATTGTCATCGCTAATGAGATGACAAACGCGATAATCACTTATGGGCTTGGCACTGCCATTCCCGAAATGTGCACCGTTGTCCAAGCTCTTATCGGCAGCGCTATTGTTGTTGTTACACATGACTGATAACGGGCTGTGGCAGATATCTTAACACCAACAATCCACCAACTATCTAAGACGAACGTCGCTTGTCTTTAGACAGTTCTACACAACACACACACTCTGCGTATACTCAACGTTGCGTTCCGGCGTTTCAAAAACAACTGAGCCAGAACATGGACAAGCTCTCTCTATAGCTCGAGCAGGCTTTCGCTTTCTGGAGAGCCTCAACAGATATACAAATACATTCACAAAACAAAGAGTGAGCGAAACCCTCTATTGTCCCTCTCTCTCTCTCTCTCACTCCGCCACTCTAGACACCTACACAAAGAGTATAAGTAAGTATAAATAAAAGCCAACTGTGAGCAACAGTTGAGCGTATTCGGGCTCTCAAAAAAAAAAGTAATAACTGTAAAAGCAATGTACTCGTTTGCTAGATACCCTGTAGTTGATATACGACTGCAATATATTTCAAAAATATTATAGATAACCATTAGAGGGTATTTAACTATCCATATACTATATAGATATATCAAATTTAAGATAACATGAAATAATTATTATTATTATTATTTTTTTTTAATATCGGTTGGTATTAGTATACTTGGTTAAATTATTCATTCACCTCTTATTAAAAATGTAAAGGTAAATTCGACTTATTCTTATTATTATTATAAAAGTAATACTTTTAATTTCTGATGAGCTATATAAATCCAGTGTAATACTATATATTTTCGTCGATTCAACAATTTGATATAACTAATATACCCAACTTGCGAAATTTTAATCAACTAGGGTGTGCATAAATAAAGTTCTTTCTACGTTTTCGGTTTAATGAGTATTTATCTTATTGTTGTTGTTGTTGTTGCCTTTGTTGGTGTTGCTGTTGTTGTTGTGGTTGAGCTGCTCAGTGTAATGGGTTTATATCTTTATAGCTAGCACCCGAACCGCACACGACACGCGATTAAACAGCCAACGCAAAATGTTAGTAAAGCTGCTATGAGCATTTAATAAACGAATAAATGCTGGGAAATCTAATAAATTGATGAAATAGCTTAGTGCAGTTGCAAAACTAAATTAAATAAATCAAAAATAATAACAGAAAAATAGAAAATAAAAAAACATTTTTTCTAGTAAAGAAAATAAAATGGCTCATAAAGCTATTATCTCTATTTTACTATCCACATGAAATATGTTTAGAAAAGTTGTCCTAAAGCCTGCTTAACACTTCAAGTATAGTCATTTAATCTCAGAATTTTATCGCATACTTTTATATTTCAACTAATCCACCATGACGCATAAGCCCCCGAAGAGGGCAAGAAGTGCATGATAAATCATTGCAGTGTAGCTGCGCAGCTTTTAAAGCATATTACAGAGAACTTTATACTACTATGCGACAATTACGTAAATGCGGCAATTTTGTTGTTGTTGTTGTGTTTATCGGGCTGAACAGCTCAGTGGCTCGCATTAGGTTTGAGCAATAGAACAGAAAGTTAGGGAGAGGGGGGGAGGGCAGTGAGTGCGAACTGATAAGTTTTATGACAAGCATTTTCAATTGGTTTTTTATTTCGCTTTATTTATTTTCTTTTTTTTTGTTGTTCACTTCATTTTGATTCCTTGACCAGCAGAAAGACAATCAACAATGCCTGATAGCGATTATGCTTGCCTGTACACACACACACACACACAGGCACTTTGATAAACTTGGCCAAAATAATTGCTAGCATTGTTATGAAACTAGCTGGAGGGTAAGGGCTTAGTACAGTTTGTTAGGGACATATGCACTTGGAGCAGAGAGAAGCTAAACGCTAGGAAGTTTACGAAATTTTGCTAATTGTTGTTGTGCAGAAATTCTGTAGGGGATAAATTTTACTCTGTCTCTCCTGTCCTCTTTCTCCCTCTCTCCTTCACTCTGTGACTAAGGTTTCATCAAACTGCTTCACTCATATTCTGCAGTTCTCTGACTTTATAAACTCTCTTCAGTTCTCTTATGTTTCCAATGACTACTAGTATATATTGAACTTGCTTTACTAAATTGCTGATTAGATATTTTGCGCTTATCTTCAATGTGAGAATGTGCCATTGGGCCAATAACTCTCAGCTATTTGACAGCAATTGCTGAATCAAAAAAAGAATACGATTTCTTGGAGCTGAAGAAGGATTAGAATAAAACAATTTTGGAATGCTTATCTTTAGCTTATCTAAATTGATAAAGAAATTACTTAGGACACAAATCCATTTAGTTATCAAAAAAGTTAATGCTTGACTCAGCTTAAATATTAAAAAAAAAAAAAAAAAAAAATTTGTTTAAATGCTAACAATTTGAAAATGAAATTTTCCTCAAGCTCCAATATGCTCTCTCTCTCTCTCAAGTTCTATGACTTCTCACAATATTCATATTAATAATTCATAAATAATATACTATAAATTCCCTCTGACAGGAGACGACAGCTCGACAATTTCCATGCAGTCGTCTACGACTCTATTTTGCAAGTCAACCCACTATTCGTGATATTTGAGCTGGGCACATGTGCGACAATTGCGTTTAAATATTTAGAAGCTGTCAAAATCGTGGCCAAAGGCTTAAAGCTTTAACATGCCTCTGCTTATGGCCCGTTGAGCATTAATTATGCAACAGTCACTTAGAGAGTGACACGATCTAAAATGCTGACGTGGCCCAAAGGCCATAGTCAAGTCAAGACAAGTCAGCGTCAAGCTAAGTTGGCCAACAACTTTTTCCGAGCTGAGTTCTGTGAGACACGTTTGCATAGTAAAGCAGCCAAAATAGTTAGAAACTCACCCGCTAAAGCCGCGTCGCTTGGTCGACGAAGACAATGCATCCGCCTTGCCGCGATTCGCTAAAGTCAAAAGTAAATGAATTTAGTTTAGACAAGTTTGCTCAATCTGCATTTAGTTTCGCAAGCAACTCACCTTGATCCTGCATATCGTTTGGCTTCTGTGCGGCTCCTGTTCCAGTGGCTGCTGATGCGGCTGCCGTTGCTGTTGCTGCACCACCGGACGAACCTTGCTTGTGAGCGCCTGGCGGCGGTTTGAGCACTGCAACGGGCACAAGACCCTCTTGTACAGCCGAATCGTCATGCTGTGGATTTAAACGGACCAAACAAAAGTCCGGCTCACTGGCTGTGGGCGGCTCGATAATCTCAACCTGCTGGCCCTTGCTAACGCTCAGCTCATTGCTGCCCGCACTGGCTATGTAGTCAGCCACAACCCAGGTGGCCTCCTGATTGCCCAGCTGCAAGAGAAAGAAAGAGACAGAGAGAGAGTGTGAGATATGAGATATAAGTATGCTAAGCATGGATAGGAAATGGAAAAAATATGGATTTTAAGTAGACGAAATGTAGATGCTCTAGTTCACTAGGAACAATTGTCTACTTTTTTTTTATATTTATATTTTATTTTTAACAAAAATTGCATATTTAGTTTTTAATAAAATAAAAATAGATATCAAATTTGTATATAAAATTTTATTTCAAGCAATTATTCCCAAGGAAGCCAGATAACAAGTAATCCTAGTCTTAACGAGCAAAGTCCAGTTCTTGGAAAGCTTTTGCTTAATAAGTTCGATAAGAAGAAAATCCCAAGAAATTTTCTTTTAAATAAAAACCCAATTCTCAATAAAATGAAATATTATAAACGATTTTCACACAGCTAGGAAAAAAGTTTATTATAAGCCCCAGAGTTCATATAGATAAAGAATATATAGATATACTTGATGCACTCAAAGAGCTCGTTTCTGGGTAACATCTCTTATGACTAAGCTTCAATGCCCTTAGCGAGTGTATAAAGATGATGCTGATGCTGTTGATGGGCACCAACACACACACACACAAGAGACATAAGTGCATCCATTGGAGCGAGTGGACAGCGACCATGCCAAGTGTCGAAGGGCAAGGGCAAAGCGGGCGATTTTATTGATTTAATTTGTGCGGTTTTCGTCAGCTGCAGGCGACACACATACACACACACACTCATTGAGTGTATATGACTATGTGACCCACAGCAAGGACTCGCTTGAACACATACTCGAAATAGGAAAAAAAAAAGCAGCAGGCGACCTCCAAACGCAGCTCAAGGATCATTTGCCAACAGAAGCCGAACTAATTAGAAAACAATTCCCAGCAGCCACGCCCCATGGCTCAAGTGGCAAGATGTCAGCATCGATTAGCAGCAACATAATGTTTATTCATAATTTAACGCTTTATTAATTTACATGACAGCTAGCAGAAGGAGAAGAGGAAGCAAATTTAGCTGTGTTGGAATTTTCGAGCTTGCCAATTGGCGATTAGAATCGATAAGTACCCAATTTTATGGCTATTTTGGGCTGTGAATCGATTAGGGAAATCAATATATGAATATATATATGGTTAAGATTTTCACAATTTATGTACACATAAATATACATACATACATATGGATATTTAGATATATGTACTGCCTGAGCGTAAGCTTCATTAGCAGCTCTGTTCATTAGGGCTGCTCCTTCCGACTGCCTCGGTACAGTTCGCTGGTTATAAATAGCACGAGTTTCCACCAACAGCAATTAGAGTTATATAAGACTGCACGACTGGCAGTTGCCCTACACACACAGCTGCATGGCATCCCAAAGCTCGTGGGAGTCGAGAGCTCTTCGAGCAATGCTTAAAAATGCATTATGACTGTGAATTACTTGAACATGTATACCCTGTACCATACCACGCACAGGGTATAAAAAGAACAAGTTAACAGGAAGCTGAGCAATGAGCCCAAGTAGGAAGCTGCCTCAAGGAGCTGCGAGTCAGCTGCTGCTGCTGTTAATTAAGCGCCATACAGACACACAACAACATGTGTCCGTGTGTGCATGTGTGTAAGCGAGTTCATACACATACACACATCTAGCGTCGCTACATATATTGCACGTTTCCGCTTGTAATGCAATTAGTCGAAAAGTTTTCAGCGCGTTGAGCATTCAAACTTTTCAACAAACAGTTTGTGCAGCCCACATAAAGAGCTGCAAATGGGCGGGCCGAGGTCGGCGGATGGGCGTGTCGCTGAATGTGAGCACAACTTGTATATATGTATGTCAGCTCGCCTGTCAACTCTCAAAATGAGTGCCATTAAAAGTTGTGCCTGGCACAAAGGCGCACGCAAAAGTGAAAAATCGAGAGGCTGCACATAAATCAGCTGCAAATGTTGCCCAGAAGACAAATATCAAACGTTTTTAGTTCAATTATATGCTGAGAGTGGCTGGAGACTGAGTGCAAGCAGCTGAATAATTAATTTAATAATTGCAAAAATTGCGAGAGTTTTAGTTGTAAAGTGGGTGTGATTTGCCGTTGAGAATTGCATAGAAGGGCGTAATGTATATGTGAGAGAGAAACTGAAGAGTTGGAGTAAGTGTAGTAGGAGGTTGAGTTAGCAAGAGTTTTGGAAGAGAGAAAATGCTATAGATATAGGTTCACAGGCTATCAAAGAATAGTAGAGGGAGGGTGATAGATCGAGATAAGTGAAGAGAAAGGACAGAAATCACGAGAGAGAGTGTGAGTGGGTGGACAGAGATAGCGAGAGAGATATGTATTGAGAGAGAGATAGAGATATGTAGAGAGGTATATATTGAAGGAGAGAAATACATAGATAGACAGAATGAAATCCAGAATAAGAGAAAACGGCAACGATTAAAGGAGACCCAAAGCTTGTTTAGTATAATAAAAGACTTTTGAAAAGTTTAAGATAAGTCCGAGAATACAAAGTATAATCCTAGCAAAGCATAAGCGTATATAGACAGGAAAGTAGCTGAGAACTGAGATGAGCAGTGACACAACCAAGTGACTAATTTTCCTAATGAGTTCAGATCAACTGAGTGCTCTCCCAGAAGCAGCAGTAGCTAGCATCAGCATCAACATCATCATCATCGTGATTATAATTCCTGGGGGCTGCTGCTTAACGCACGCAGCAATAATCAACACTCTCACTTACATTCCCACACACACACAGGCACACCTCAACGTATATAAGCTGTCATTAGGCTATGGCTGGCCCACACGGCGTATGCGCAATTTCTCTGAGCTTCGATGATTGCTGAAGTGCACTGAAATTGCTTGGCGACCGAGCGAAACAAAGGGCAGCAGCCACATGCACCACGTGCACATGCACCCACATACACACACACACACTGAACAATTGAATGTGGTTGCAATTGCAGAACATTTAAGCTGCAGGCATTTAAAACTGGATTATCCACTCGAATCAAAGCATTTGGTTAAAGCCTTAATAGTGATTGAAGCGCTGCTAGTTAATTGAAATTGAACCGGGCTATTGCAGGATTTAATTAAAGGTTATATTTAGTTTTGTGTATACAGGCTAAGATATATATATAGAAAGTGTTTATTTATAAACGAAGCTGTGATACAATTGAAGCTCAATAAATTATTTGCATATATTAAATAAATTAATTGCATACAATATTTGTAAATAATATTTAATAAATTCATATACAGATGTCAGCCTCTATATCTTTCGTATATATTCTATATATATTTATGTCTATTCTACACTAGTTTCATCTTCTTTCAATTCGAGTTCATAGAAAAGGATTCAGCTCAAAATCCCAACTACGCACAGTTAAGCTTATTTAAGTTCTCAAACTTCCTTTCCTTCCGTAGCTAGTTTGCGAAAAGTTAAATTCAAATTGCGCAGTGCGATTCAAAATTGGCAGAGAAATGTCTTCAATTTCCTCTCTTGAGTTGTAGTAGTTGCTGCTGCTGCTGCTACGGCTCTATCTCTGTTGGCGCGTGGGCGTGTGGCGTGTGCGACTGCTGCAAGTGCCCTTAAATTAAATTCTGCTTCACATTGCTGCAGTACGTTTTGCCTGCCGCTTGCTGCTTGCGGTCTTTAATTAAATTAATGAAAGGATATTTCATGCTACCAAACGCTGCGTATACGTTATATTTGCTATTTTTTTTATTTTCTTCGCTAGCAGCTTCCAATGTGGCTTGACTGTTGCAAAATGCAATCAGCGCTGCCTTGTTAAGCTCTTGCTATTGCCACCCCCCTCCTTTTACTGCCCTTTCCCTTTAAACCGATTTCCTTATCCTTCATGCTGCTGTTACTCTGCATAAAATATTTAACGTAGCTTTTTGTTGCCTCTCTGCGCATTTACATAGTTAATCAACAAAACTGAAGTGAGAGAGAGACTGAGTGAAGCAGGTCACATAGAGAGAGAGAGAGAGAGGGAGAGAGAGAGAGCCCCAATGCTGAACTCTTTAAATTTTAAAAAACTTCCAGTTTAAAAGTTTTGCCTGACAATTTCTTTCGGAAGATTTTCCGCCCAGACCGCAAAACCTCAATCAATCAACCGCTTACAGGATATACCACAATTTCTTGACCGAACTTCTTGAATGCCGCAAATAAATTCAACAAAATTTAATCATTTCTTTTTTCTCTTAGCGAAATATATATGCTAAAATCGTGGGTGTGGCCAAGTTGAGAAAACATCTTGAAATTGAATTGGGAATCAAACTTGACAAAAATGTTGACTTAAGTCTAAAGCATGAAATCAATTTGAAAAGTTTCTTCGAATTTTTTTTGTGGTGCTATGAAAGAGCGCATTTGCATATTACACACACAATGAAAGCAAAAGACTAAAGGAGGGGCGTGGCAGTTGACCAGGCAATGCATAGCATTGCTACAGGGTATGCGGTTAACAAGTCAAAAGTACAAATGGTATATTGAGTGCTGATTACAAAGCGGTTAAAGAAGGGGAAAGAACAACAAGAGAAAAGCGGAAAAGTCAGATAAAAGTGAAAGCAAAACATGGAAATAGAGAGGGGGAGAGTCTGACAAGGAAACTTTGCATTAACAGAGGCGGAAAATGTGTTTTAGCCAAAAAAAAAAAAAAAAAAAAGAAAGAAAAGCAAAAATTTATAAAGCGATTTGGCAAAATGCTTGCGTTATTATTGATGGACAAATTGGCAGGGGACAGAGGCAGAGCGTGAGTGTGTGTGCGTGTATATGAGGCAACCAAGATTGTTAGCTACAGATGACGGAGACTCCAGGACACATTGGGCCTGGCATTTTATGGGCCGTAATAAAAACACAATTGCAGCTCACTTAAAACTCATCAATCGAGGGGGACACATTAAAGGGACGAGAGATTGAGAGAAAGAGAGAGAGAGAGAGGGACAGTGGGGAAACAGGATACTCGCAGCATACTTAGGCTTGTCAATTTGAATTACCGAACGAGATTTAACTGATTGAGATCTAAGATGAAAGCGGGAATTCGAGGCGTCGGTAGGTAGAAGAAAATAAATACATAAATAAATAAAAAGAAAAAAACATTTCAGTATATGTTGCATTAAATTAAATATATTAAAGCAAAAGTAAATAGGAAATAAAATATTTAATTTAAGCTTAAATATATTTAGAAATAAATAATGAAAATTCTGAAGGAAATTATTCACTTGACAAGCTGTTGTAGTTTATTTACAGGGTATGATCTCATATGAATTAAGGGAAAAACGTCTAAAGCCAGGCTATAAAATATAATAAAAAGCTACAACGAAGCTGCTGGGAGTCTCGCACTTAATAAGACTAGCATAACCTAGACATAAGGTTACAATATCAAAGCTGAAAATTTTAAAGCCACTAAGCAGCTAATTAGTAGACATCTTTACAGGGTACAATATTGCACTTAAGTTGAGTACGAGCAGACGTGGCCAATATACGCTCTTCACTTTGTTTAAAGACATGCCTGTATGCATATATAACATATATTCATGTATATGTTGTGGGTACATAAAACATAAACGTTGGCCATTATTCAATTAACTGACGCTGCCTGGGCGTGGCTCATGGCAGGCAAGCAAGGCAGAGCACAGTCAATTACAACAACAACAACAACAATTACGTTGTTAACATTGTTAACAATAACAACAAATGGGAAACAAAAAGGCAAGGTGAGCAAATGGGAGGGAGGGGGGCGTTACACACAGCAGCCCGAATGAAATAAAATACATTGAGCCACCGAAGTGCCACCACCCACAACGAGCTGCCAGGGGCCGAGCTGTGGTCTCTGATAACTGTGCGACAGCATGTTAACACCGCAGTTGTTTGTTGCTGTGTGCGTGTTCGCGCGCGCGTGTGTGTATAACATGTGTGTGCATGTGTGTGAGTGTATTGAATGAAAGTCATTTACAACGCAAATCGAATAATATTCTCAATAAATTACGTGCAAACACGACATGTTGTTAGAGATAAAGACGGGCCCTTTTTATAGCCCGGTTGGTTAATGCACTCCGATGACAATGCCCATACAGCAATTAGAGGATCATATTTGAGATAACAGCCACATATTGATGGCATATTAGTTAAACATTCACCGAGTCAGAGAAAATGAGAAAAGAATAACTAAATAGAAATTCTATATATGCAATTAGCAGTTGCGTAAGTTAAATATAGCAGCGCAGCTTTAAACAGTGCTGGAAAGCGCTTTGTCTTAGGTTAAATACAGCTCAACACTATTCTAGTATGGCAAGTTCCTTCCTTTCCCTTATATTGCTTATCGCTAGACAATCCATAAATCCACGAAAACCGCTTTAAACGAAACAAAACAGTTTGATTTCTATTTTCTTGGTATTTCTTTAAACTTGAAAGAGCTCGCTGGACTAAATGTTTTTATCGCCAAGGAACTCGACTGGACAGCAATTTGCTGAAGTACATTGCGAAACTTGTGCAACATGCTGCTTGTGCTGCCTGTGGCACATCGAAGTGTGGCACGCGCGCCAGAAAACCGAATTGTTGGGGCAGCAGAGGATGATAAACAAGGCGAGAACCGTTTGCTTGTGGCACAGCCCAAATGCTGTTGGCCGGGGCAAGCAGGCAAGATACAACAACACAGCACAGCGTTTAGCAGGGAGCGTAATGTATTGATGGTCCGAAAATGAAAAATGAAATTACACACACGCGCAAACACACACACACACACACACACACACACACACAGACACCCAATACATATATATATAGCTCCACACAGCATGTGAGTGCTTAAATTTGGGACAGTCAACGAGGGAGCAATTGTAAATTGCTTTGCCTTAACGCTTAGTATTGAGTTTTGTGGCCTTGGAAGCCATCAAAGCTATCATTTTTATATAGATGGCTCAACTAAAGCCGTCTTGGCTTACCCATCTCTCACTCTCTGTCTCTGTCTCGCTCACACACCTAGAAGCAATCATAAAAACTTAAGCTGACTTTGCCTTAGTTATATTTGCAGCGCAATTGTAACTGCAGACTTAAGTGTTATACTATCTGTATCTGTATCTGTATTTGCAACTGTATCTGTATCTGTAGCTCTATTTGTGGATCTGTATCTGTATCTGTGTATCTAAGATTCTAGCTTGGCTTTGGCATTGCATAGTTCTGTGCGACAATTTACTTACAAATTGTTGTTATTTACTTTTGCATTGCTTGAATACCCTGCACACATGTACTGACTGACGGCGGGTAGTTAAGGCTAGCCAAAATAATATAGCATAATTATTTGTTATGGTAATTATTTAAATTTTTACAGGATATGTTTACGTCTATCATTGCTCATAAGCCAAAGCCAGCACTTTAACGTTTTATGCATCCATAAGTTCTTTTGCCATTCACTGACTACTTCTTGTGCAATTTGCATATTATTGTCGCAAGAGCAAGAGAGAGAAAGGGAGAGTGAGAGTGAGACAGAGGTAGCAGCATCCTCATCAGCAGCAGCAGCAGCAGCAGTATGCTAACGTCTGCTACTGTCATAAAAATTCACCTAACAACAAAATAAACTACAAAACGAAGAATACATAACTACTAAAATAACAACAACAACAACAACAGTAGCAGCAATAGCGACATCCACAACATCCACACAATGTGCTAGCTGCACGTCATTGGCTAAGTAGTCTTTGCCTGTGCTAGAGCGTTTCTACCGTACAGGATGCTTAGGTAGGGAATGTAGATTGAGGCATTGGATTTGCCTAATATACATATATAAATACCCATCATCTCTAAGCAGTATGATTATTACAGTCAAAATACTTTATACAAATCAAATACCCTTCTCTAAGCATAGTTTTATATATATGCATATATTAGTTAAATCAAATACCTCTATCTAAATATATATATATTTGCATTATATTGAATTGAATATATCTAACAGCCAAACCCATCAAATTTACTCTAAGTACATTGTATAGCTACCGTATCACATGTACATTTACCGTTATCAATAACAATTATCTGTGTAAGCGATAGCAATTGGTATTGATATACATTTGTATGGTTCTCTAATTGCTTATGCGGTCAGAGACATTAATTGGATATTATAGACTAGTTGTATGACAGTTTCAAAGTACTACTATGTTTAGTATATCCTGAGATATAAGATTCTGAAAATCATCCTTCAATATCCTTCATCAAACTAACCTTTCAAATGCATTTCTAAATATTGATTCCCTTGCCTCCATTTCCGCGTGTCCCGTTTTATATATCTTTCTATATATTACCAGATAGGACAGCCCTATACTTCTCTTCTGGTTATCACATTTTAGTATCTCTAACTGAATACGCTTTGTCAGCCTATTTGAGACGCATATAGAGTCAGTGGTATTCACCTTAAAACACGAATTCCCATTCTCCATCTTTACAATCATAGCTCGCCTGCTGCTCTACTACGGGTACTTAGAGTATCTGCTAGTCTGGCTCACTCTACACAGAGCACTCTAACCTGTTTAAGTTAACGGATGCTGCGTCGTCAGTTTCAGTTGCTGCTGCCGCTGCTGCTGTTATCTTTGTACGCGCCACGCTTTTTGTGTATTTTTTATATGTACATCCTCTTGTTTTTCTTCTTCTTCTGCTGTTTTCTTTTTTTCTTTCTGTGCACTCTGCTGGGCACGTGAGGCGCTTAAACCAGCTCAGCTCAGCTGCAGCTGACAGTGCGCGCTATTGCGAAATTCTGTTTCTTTTTTTTTTTTGTGTATTTTTCGTGCGTGAAACAAATTTTACGTTTTTCAACTACACGTTTCTTTGTGTGTGCAGGTTGAGAGTGTGTAGAGGCGTGTGTGTGTGTGTGAGTGTGCACGCGCGTAAAACTATGCTCTAATGGAATGCATAAAGCATACGCCCCGTGAGCCACGGCTCAGCGATGCATGCAGCAAAGAAAAGCAACTAGAAAGAGACAGACTAAGAGAGAGAGGAGAAGAGAGAGAGAGCGTAGCTTTGGCAACTTCCGCTGAGAATGCTTCAGCTTTTCAATAGAATTTCATATTTAAGGCTATAGAGTGAAAGGCGAGGCGCAACTAAAATGCTGCATAAATTGATTAAGAGTCTCGTAAATTGTGTGAAAATGAAGTCAAGGAGCGAGCGAGCGAGCGAGACAGCCAATGCTGAAGCAGCCACTAGACGAAGGAACAACGGACACTTGCCATCACTCAGCGGCAAATTGACAAAACATGTTAAGGGGAGCCGAGGGGCCGAACGTAGGGACATGCAGGAAGTAAGGTCAACAGCAGACTGAATGCAGCAGGGCTACAACTACAACAACAACAACAACAATGAAACGAGCTGATGATAAGCTTTTACATGGCTTGATGAAGTGATAAATACATTATGTGAGTCACTTGCCAGTTGCTAGAGTGGTGCGAGTGGTGTGAGTGGTATGAGTGCTGCGAGTGCTGCACAGTGGCTGGGTGGTGTTGATTGGCTGCGCTTGATAAATTACATAAATTGAGGTTGGGGCACTGGGCAGCAGCTGACAATAATTGAAGCGACTTGAAGCAAATAAATTAGCGCACAACGCTGCGTATGATTAATGTGCTTATTAAGACGACAATACGATTAAAGGGCGGCAAAGTATATGTCTCCGCGTGGGCGTGTCAAGCAGGGTCAACAACACTTTACAATCAACTGGGGAGCTGCCATAAAAACTAGCCGCAAGTCATAAACAAACTAAATAAAAGCACTAAAAATCACATAAAATGAAACGTGTGAAGAAGATGGAAACCAGACGATAGAAGAGGAGAGAAAAGTGTCGGAAAATGTATTTATGTAGCTGAAACGTAAGCTAATTATAGATATTCGATTAGTGACAAATATTTACGTTACATTGTTTACTATGAAAATCAGATTTATGGTTTAATGATTTAATAGGCCTTTCATTATGGGTAGAATTATAGGTAAAACAAAGGAGAATTTGAATTTATTTTAATTGAAATATAGTTGAAAGTGTACGTATGTGTATTTTCATTCATTCATTCTTAAGATATATTTAGCAAAAGTCTTAGCCGAACATCCTAATGGGAGTTATATGGTAGACAAAAACATTGAAGACATTTTCAAAGAGATTTTCATGCTCAAATTTGAATTCGAACGATTGTTCCTATGAAAACTATATACTTTATTATTTTAATGCACTTGAGATCAAAGTATTTACTAGCTAGTGAAGAATACAGTCACTGCATCAAATATCAGCAATGAAACTAGTCTAAGATCTTAGTTCATATAGAATACTCATACATAATAAAAAATTCATGATTATAAAAGGACAGAAGCGATTGAAATTTATCTAGACTGCAAGCCTAGCTCCCATAGAGCAACTATGTATTTAGAGATATCCATATACATACAAATGAATATCTATATATGGCTAGACAAGATATATATAAAATTCTACATCTACATTTACATAATGCCATTATTAAAGCACCATACGCATTATATAATAACTTTTTCTGCCCAGATTCGTTGCGAAAATAAAGTCAAAAGTTACCAAAGCTCGCCATGAACTTTGAACTTTGTAAGGCAAGAACCTAATCATAAGTTGCATATCAAATTGATATCAATTGCGAATCCCCTGGACACCTGTCGTGTTGTTGATTGTTTACCTTGAAGCCGCTGTTGCTGGGCTGTCGAAAGAAGCGAAAGGAGCTGGGCGTATCGATGGTATGCTGTCGGGCAAGCGTGCCATGGCTGCTGACGCTCGACTGGCGAAACCAGGGCAGCGAGATCTTGCGCCGGCTCTTGCGCTGTTGCGGCGTACCAGCTGCCGTTGCTGCCGTCACAGTCGGAAAGGTGAAAGGTGAACGTGAGAGCGGCACTGCCGAGGCCGAGGCCGCACCATTATTCGTTTGCTTCGGCGAAGTGCTGTCGTCCTCCTCCAGAGTGCAGAGCGGCGTATTCTGTGCTGAATCGGCGAGCGAGGGCGACGGCGACGGATCGCCCACGGCAATTGGCGCGCTGAGCGGCGGCAGCGTTAACGGTGTATTGGGCAGCGAATTGAAACCGCCGGACTGCTCACCTTGATCCTCGTTGCACTTGAGACGCTCCAGCGTTGTCTTCTTTGAACCAACATCAGCGCCATCGACGCTGTTCATGCGTTCATTCAAAAATTTCTTAACGCTCTTCATGGCTTAGTACTTCTCTTCCCTCCCTCTCTCTCTCACTCTCGCTCTCCTTTTCTGTTTTTTAATTAAACATTTCCATTGTCTTTTGAGTTTATTTTTATAGAAGTTTCTGTTGTTGTTGTTGTTGTTGTTGTGGTATTTTAATGGGTTTATCAATAAATCTGCGCAGAAATCGATTTGTTTTATTTTTAAACTTGAGCCAAGTTTCACGAACCCAAAGCCAAAGTCACAAAACAGGCATGAGTATGTGTGTGTGTGTATGTATATGTGTGGCATTTGCTGTATATATAAGCAGCTGTCAGTTAGTGCCACAACACACACAGTTCGACTGCCAAATCAAATCTGACAGTGCAATTTGTATCTATTACGAATTGAGTTCTATCGACAGTTCTTCCTCTACGGCTCCTCGGCACGATTATGGAATCTTGTCTTTCAATTAGCACACAACGCGGCGTATGAGCAATTTTTAGACAACTTTTGAGCTGTGTTTGCTATTTAAACAAAACTGTTGTCAAACAAGTTTGACCATAAAATGTATCAAAATATGATTTAATAATTAAATGCACTTAGCTCCATTTAATTATGTTAATTACATATTTTTTTCACTATTATTTTTTACTATTTTTAAATTTAGCCAAATTTGTTTGACATTGACAGATATTTCATTTATATAAATTCTTTTAGGGTTTAGAAATTTTGATTGATTTGTACTTTCATTATATTGTTTAATATTTAGCTATATATTATTTTAATTATTATTTTTATTTATCAATTATTGTTTTTAATTTATTATATTACATTTTTCTACAATCTCTCAATTAACTAATAGTTATTATTATTTATTTTTTATTATTCTTTTTATTATTATTCCTCTTTAACCTTAATTGCTTTATCTGTTGCTAAGTTTTGCTAATTATTTCATGACGTCAACACACTATAAATTGTTTATTACAATTTGATAAATTACTTTCGCATTAATTTTATTGCTTCTATGAATGTTTCATTTTTTTCTATAAATTTTTCCTACACAATTTTTCTAGTTTCGGCAGATAAAAAGTTGCCGCCGCTTTGCTCGAGAAATTTATCTTATAATTTTTGTTTTGTTTACATTGATTTTGTATATGTAAATGTTTGTTATTTTTACACTTTAACGCTGTCTCGGCCGACGTCGACAGCGACGTCAACTGCGCAACATTTCTCACAGTTGTGGCAGGTGCGCCATAACGGCCGCCACTTGGCCCCAAGCAAACTAAACGATTTGGACCCAATCGCCATTATGATTCAATAATTTATAACAACAAATGCCATCAATTTTAATGTGCGAAAAATAAATACAAACAAAATATAAATATAGCTTCTTTAAATATATGAAAATATGAAGATAAGATAAAACTAATGAATTCCAAACGCTAATACCCTATCTGAAAACTAAAGAATATATGTTTTCTATATAAAAAGAATTTTAGATCTTTACTGAACGATAAAAATGATCTATGATGATATCAATATATCACTCAAAATTTACGTAAACAAGAGAACTAACTGGAATAATATGTCAGTTCCTTGGAAACAAAATCAGCGATTTACTTTGAAATTTGAGCCAATTGTTTAGGTTCAAAATTTTCTATAAACATATACGATCTTAATTAATATATATTTAAGCAAAAATCTAAACGCTTTATATACAAAACATTTGCTGTCCAGATAATTTACAGACAGATAAAGTCTACAACGAAAAACTGAGCAATTGCACACGTAAATTAAACAAAAAACTGACAACTTGTTCATGTCCATCACAAGCAGAGCAAACAATAGGCTCCATTTGATATTTGATTAGGGTATGCATAGTATATATATATATGTATACATAGATATATACTTATTATATATATAAGATTAATATATATATAGAAAAGGTAAAACGTTTCAATGTAGCGAATGCGTGAAAATTGGCATATGTTGGTGGAAATTTGTAGAGGCCATTTTGAAAATGTGAAAAATATAAGGGAAAGTAATCAAGGCGGCAGCGGGTGGGGTGGGCTGTGAAAATGGCCTGGCAAACAGCTGTACGCTAAGTGGCGGCGTCTTCTACATACACAGAGCTGATGAGTTTTTTATTTTAGCTCAATTTTTAGCCATAGGCATTAAAAACTTTGCTACTTTATGGCAGAAGGAAAGAGACAGAGAGAGAGAGAGAGAGAGAGAGAGAGAGAGACAACGGCATAAGGATCTCATATCTCCCTCTGTCTGTTGACATATCTTGTCGTGCTGCGGCTCAGCTGCCACGCCCACAGCAATGGGTACTGCTAATACCTTCATTACATTCAACTGCTCAAAGCCAAGTTAATTCAATTTGTGCAAATGAATGCGCACATCACAGCAGAGTGCGGCGGATCGGGGCTGCCCTGGCAAGGATGCGGGATTAAGTATTTCACAATGTCCACAAGCAAAAGTGAAAGTAGAAAATAAAATGAAAATAAAAATAAAATCGCTGGCGAACTAAAACCATTATAAACATTAAGTCCGTTTTTATGCTTCCCCTTTATTTTTAAAAGAGAAAAAACTTTTGCTCGCTGGATGAGAAAACTATTTTGATTACTTGCACTCAGATAAAACTAGATAATGGATTAAAACTTAGATTCAATTTACTGCAGAAACTGTTCTTAAGTGGAAAACAAAAGTTATGTTATATTAAAATAAATATTATCATGTTTTCTATTATTTTATTTTGTTCGTCTGCTTCTAGTTTATAAAAGTTCAGCTTTCATTTTAGTTAAAATACTAGATAGTTTGGATACTAGGAGAAGAATTAGCATAAAGTTTACTGTTTCGACATCAAGATTTGTTCACTTAAACTGAATCTCTAGAGCTTATAATTTATATAGGACTGACAGCTGTGTTTCTCTGAGTGTATCATTGCGTTTATATAGAAAATATCATAATATTTATATATGCAACATATTCCACTTTGCATTTAGGCGTTTGTTATTGATTCACTTCAATTACAAAATGCATGCCAATAAATATTCGAGTATATAGTATTTTCATGGTATTTAATTATATAGTATTTAGTTTATTCACTTTTCTATAGAATTTGACCAAACCCATTTCACAATTTGCAATGCAATCCAATGCAGCTAACAAGAATAATAATTATAATGACCAAAACATGTCGCGCCATGGCAACAACAACAACAACAACAACCACAACAAAAGTAAACACAATTCTAATGCGCCCGTATTTTAAAATGCAAAAAGCTAAGCGTGCACTTAATTGTATTGCAACAAAACAAACATAATTGCATTTTGTATATATAAATCGACTACAAGATACCCTGAATTATGGCTAACAACTGTCGCTAAGCGCTACTACAAATATAGTTGACTAGATTTTTGCTTTAGATATCAAATTTTCTGGCAAAAGCATCTTAAGGGAGAGGGAGAGAGAGCGTGAGAAATAGAGACAGAGATTGAACGAATGAAAGCGAAAACACGTACCGCCAAATACATATATATTAAAGAAGCAGAGAGCAGAAAAAAAACAGACAGCTACTCAAGTAGCCAAAGGCGTGAAAAAGGTCAAAGGCTGCGCTAATGGTGTATGGTATGGGGGGCGTGGCTAGCCCGCAAGGGCTTAAGCAGTAGACAAATATATACGTATAGTGGATTATATATGTATACAGATATGAATTTCTGCCATTACTTCTATATACTTATTAATATTTATGTATAATTTTTTAAGATTTATGATTTTTCTTCAAGTTTTAGTATCATTTATTTATTTTGTGTCTTTTATATAATTTATAATTTTAGTTTTCTGCAGCAGCAATTTCTTCTATATACCCAAATATACCTATATATACATCACATACACACATATTTATTTACATCGCAGACATGTTTTAAATGCCTTTTGATGACATTATGGCACATTTATTTATATTTATAACAATTCTTCTGCTTAAGGGTATTTCAATATGACTTTTGGCTTTGGCTTTGGGCTCTCGATTGGCATTTGATTTATATTTATATATATTATTTACTTATTACGTTTTATTTAATTTTGATAGACAGCTGTCGAGTTTTTGTTTAGTTTTATATAATTTTTTTTTATAGATACTCAACAAATGTTTATCTATTGGACGCGCTTATCAGCTGATTAGAATTTTCAATGCGTTGTTTCTTTTTTTTTTTATTATATTTTCTATCTATTATATTGGGATTTCCTGTTGGGGTTTCCGCTTTAAATTGCACACAGGAATTTCCGTTAGAGGGGGAAAATTTATATATATCAACTTTTGGCAACAAATTTCAGAGAAAGTTTGTTTTTATTTTTATTTATTTTTTTTATTTAGTTGTAAGCGAGTAACGTTAAGATTGGCTGTAAATTTTATATGGGTTGGGGATGGAGTAACTGCTGCTGCTGCTGCTGCTTCTGCTGCGGGTGCTGCTGCAACGAATACGCCAAGAAGCGTTCGCGGGCGTTTGACCGCGCATCTGCAGGCTGGCTGGCTGGCTGGCAGGCAGGCAGGCAGGCAGTGAAGCTTTAGGAAGAGACAGTGACAGCGACAGCGACAGCGACGACAAAAAACACACAGACGCGACGATGAACCTATTGGCTTTAACTCTACGAATCAACTGGAGCAGCAGGCAGCGGCCGCTACGCAACGAAGCCGACAGCAATAACAACAACAACAGAGCAGCGCGTGAACCGCCAAAAAAGAAAAGCTTTCAAAGAGAGCGCGTGAGCGAGCTAGAGCGAGAGACACTCAGTCAATTAGCGCGCTAGCTAGCTGCCATACGCTGCGTATACGTAATGTACGTGAAGCAAAAGCTTTACTCTCTCTCCCTCTTGCTCTCTCACACTATCATACACGGGTTTTATTGCTGTTATCTATGAACGACATAAAAGCTATACAAAAATCTCATCAAGCATTGCCAAAAATGTCGAAAACAGTTACAAGAGGATCTCAAGAGCAAAAGGGGCAAACATTTTACTAAATATTTTATATTTTTATATTATTTTTTCCAATTTAGCAATTTTGTTGTAGGTTTGGAGCCAAAAGTCTGAGAGGAAATTGCATTAACCATGAAAGAATGTCGCATAGAAGACTTTCATATATAATTCAAAGAGCATACATGCACACATACATGTACACACACATATGCACCCACGCACGAGCAAAAATCTCATTAAATCCTGCTATGAATTTTAAACATATTGCAGACAAACCCGAAAACTAGTTCAGCGGCAGCCAATGGAATGCCAGCAGGAGCTACCGCAGCAGCATCCTTAACAATAAAGCACAACGTTGAAGAGCGAGAAATTTGAAGAGAAAGCCAACTGCAGAGAGAGGGAGAGAGAGAGCGCGCGCTTTAGTGAATGGCATACACGCTTTTCATGTGAGGTAGGACCATGAAAAGCAAATGAGCTTTCCTTGCACAACAAACGAAAACTTTGAAAGCTGCTTAACAGTGTGCTGTTAAAGTTTTGTATAAGCAGAAAACTGTTAAGTTGCTAAAGTTACCCATATGAGCCACTGTTAAGAGTAGCAGAGAATGCAAAAAATAACAGAGCGAATACTGCTAACAGCGGTGATAACAACTGTTAGCTAGTTAGCTAACAGGAAATTGAGACTAACAGACAGACTCTTAAACTGCCAATTGGCGAATGTTAGGATAATAGGACTCAGCTATAACAGAACAGCTTGCTGCTAACATCTGTTAACAATCAACAAATTTACTTGATATAAATAACTTACCTTATTATCACTATCTGTAGTATTGCCCGATCCAAAGCTGGCCAAAGAGCAGCGATCGTGATCATTTTCAGTGAGTGGCTCATCCAGATCACGCGAAGATCGCTGCGAGGAACCCGAATGCTTGGCAGGCGACTTTGGCAATGTAAGCGAGGTGCCCGAGAAGCAAGTTTCCTGCATGACCTCACGCAGTTTCTTGACCCAGATCTGAAAGTTTAAGAAATACAATATTAGTAGGGCATTTACCCAAATTAGTCCAAATCTCATTACCTGTTTGGTCTCCAGGCCGTTTGCTTTGAGCACAATGCGACAATCGGATAGCATGGGCGAACGTCCTGTCCACACAGCAAACTTTGTCTCATCGCCTTCGATGTGCTCCGTTATGCCCATATCGGTGGTCATCAACTTGCTCTTGAATTGATATTTGACCACATTCGATTCTTTGACCTCCTTGGCAAACAGTAAATACAGCTCGAATAGGAATACACGACGCTCGCGTCCTTTGCGTATTATTTGCTTTGTGTCCCACGCCTGGAAGGCATCCTGCAGCACTACTTCGCCCAGCTTATCCACCGAGACATCACAGTTCTCGAGCAGAGACAGATGCATGGCATCATTCGCTTTTTTCGGCACATTCAGCATGACCTCGAGGCCTTCTTTGATCTCACCATGGCTGCCCTCGCAGCACGACAGCAGATCCTTGAGCAGCAATTGATATTTGGTAATACGTTGCACGGGCTTTATGAGATATGCGGGCAGCGGATGCTCCACTTCGAGACGTCGTTGCAGCTCCTCGAAATAATTGCCCGCATGCTGCACGAGCAGATTATTCGATGTCGGCTTATTCTTGCAATAATGCACATACATATCGAACTTAACAGCCCAGGTGACAAAGCAATGGCCCACATCCTCCGGCATGGTCTCATACTTCTCCAGCTCCTTCAAAAAGATCTTCTGATGGAAATGATGTATTTCCCGTATGTTACCGAAGATGATATCCTCCTGGCCAACCAGAGCAGCTGGCACGTTGCGTCCACTGCGAAACTCCTCGAGGAAACATTTAATGCAGGTGGCCAAGTCGTTGACATAGGCTCGCTCCGTCTGCATTAGCTCCGCCATGATGAACTCTTTTCGGCGCGCCGACTTGCGTTTCTCCTCGTTGATCTCTTTGCTGATGGCCGAGCTAGCTGAGGTGGTTAGCTTTGCCTCCAGCGTGGGGTCGGAGTGTCGATCGGTGCTGCCGGATGCGCTGCTAATCGAGCTATTCGCATCCGATTCGGGCTGGAGCAGCTGCTGCTGGGACATGCCCAGCGATTTCTCCAGCTGCTCGCAGTAGCTGTCCATGCGGTTGCTGAAGTCCTTATAGCGCTGATCCACTGAGGCAACCCACTGCTTAATCGAACTGGCATGCGCATGCCCCTTCTCCACCAGACTATCGGCCAGCTGGATGAGCAGCTTTACTCGCTCCCGTGTCTCCTTAGCTGTGCTCCGAAATTCGTTGTGCTCCTTGAGTAGTCCCTCCGTCTCCTCCCTGGTTATGCCCACCAGATTCGTGCGCGACGATAGATAACCCTCGCCCGTGTTGTGTATCCATTCGATGGCCTGTTTGGCACTCCTTTCGAAGAGCACAAATTGTTGGCATTGATCCAGCGACTTCTTGCGCATCGTCCAAAAGTCGAGTACCTGATTTTCCTGGGTGAGCAATTTGTCCAGCTTACTCTTCACGTGCGCCTCGCAATTGCCCTGGGTATATTGATAATATTGTTGCGAACGATTCGCATATTTGAGAAATGTTTCCGCCGTACGGCGTGCCAGGGTGCAAGCCTTTAGGAATGCCTCCTTCTGCTCTTGATGCTTCGATATTAGCTGCACAATTGTTTGGGCCTTATCACTGCTGCCGCCGCCTCCACACCAATCGTCCTCCCTGCGGTATTCACGCTCCAGGCTGTCCAGCACCGAGCACACCTGCTCGGCTGTTTTGTAGAAATTTATGGAGGCTGTCACCAGCTTGTGACGCTCCTCGGCATAGGTCACCAGCTGTTGCCACTTTTTGGTTACATCGTCGCTGATCTCACGTATCGATTTCGGATCGTAGTGATTCGCATTGATCAGCGCATCTGCGCGATATCTCACCTGCACGGCTGACGTGTGCGTCTTCTCAATGGCAATCTAGAGAAAGGATACATTGATCAATTACATAAAACAAATAACATTTAACTGTTAAGTTGATATTTGATGTGTCAAAAATATCTGCTTTTGTGTCTATTCATACTTTTATAAGCTGTTATGTTAAAGTTAAACATGTTAACAGCTTCTCTTCAATTTAACATTGCTTCTATTAACACAACATTGGCCAACGAGAAGCAAATGCATATTAAATTAACAGAGATCTGTAAAATTTTACTCAACAACATTAACATTAGCGGCCTCATGTTAAAATGATCATTAACAGCATTAACAGCTTTACTTTAAGATCGATTGTCTCTGTACCTGAAACTGTTCGTGTTCCTTGCGCAGCTGCTCGGCCTCCTGCAGACTGTTGGGCGTTAGAAAATTAGCCGTGAGCATTGCCTCGCCATTGCGTATCCAGGATATGACCTGATTGGCATCGTTCTGGAACTGACAAAGCTGCACAGCCTGTTCCAGCTTCGCACGCTTTGCCTCCGACAGCTCCTCCAAGTCGATTTCCCGCTCACGCAAGAAGTCCAACAGATATTCGATTCGTGCCTGCGCCGTGTGTGTGGCATCTGCCATGGATATGAAGCCAGCGTTCTCGAAGAGCTGCAGCAGATCTTGACCTTGTTGCAGTACCTCGTACGTCGTGTTCTGTATTTCGGTTACGGATTCGTTGTGCATGCGAATGAGCTGTTCGGCTTTCTGGTAGTCGCGCGAGAGATCTGCATGCTGCAGCTCCTCGGACCACATCTCCAGCTGCGAGGACAGTTCCATGGCATCGCGTTCAAAGTAACGCAAACGCAGAATGAGATCAGCACGAAATTTGCGCGCCGACCACAGCTCCTCGACCTCGATCTTCTGTTTGCTCAGCTTCTCGAGCGTCGCTTCGAGCGCGGCCAGCGAGCCCGTATTGTCCACATACTCGAGTGCGCGCATCTCCTGCAGCAAAGCCTCTCCCTGAGCGATCAGTGTCATGCAAGTGTTCACTGTGCTGTCCTGCTGATCTCTGTATTGTTGCAGCAAACGCTCGATGCCCTCGAGGTTCTCCTGCGAGAGGCGCGTCTCATCTGTGCTCACGTCCGTGCGCAACGACTCGATCCAGGCTGTCACCTCCTTCTCGTGCGTATAAAATATGACAGCCATTTCCAATCGTCGTCGTCGCTGCTCCACACGCTCGGCAAAGCTCGCCACCTGCAGCTCCAGCTCGTGGGCCACCGAGTAAATCTCATTTGGATCTGCTTCGCCACTGCGAGCGAGCTCTTCCGCAGCCGAGAGCAACTTCTCAGCATTGCTGTACGTGTTCTGTGCCACATTCTCGAAATGCTCGTGAGATTTTTGATAGACGCGCGCCTTTTGCAGATTGCGTCCAATACCCGTATTCTTGCGTAGAAAGACTTCGCCATGATTCTTCAGCCAGTCGAGCACCTGCTTAACATCCTCCTGGAAGAGACGTAGCGCCAGGGTTTGATGCAATCGAATCTTTTCCTGATGCCACTTGGCTTCCAGTGTCCGATGATGTCCTAATATTTGGTGTATAACAGCGAGCACATGGCTGGCGCCTTCGCTATAATCCGCCGCAGGATCTGGCCGTTCATATTTGTTGTAGCCACTGCCGCCGCTATTGCCGCTACTATTCTTGCGATGATCGGGCACACCCGGCGGCGGCGGTTGATTGCAAACGTGCACTAGATGATCCAGCTGATAGAGCAGCTTCTTGCTGGTGGAGTGCACCTCCGTATAGGCCTGGCACATGGCCTCGTATAAGGACTGATGTGTCCTTATGGCTGTTTCCAGACTCTGTATATCGGAGGGCAATGGCTGCGAGGCCTGACAAGCGGCTGCCCAACTGGCCACACTATTGCAGTACTGCTCGGCCTTGTGATGGAAGAGAACGCTCAGTTGCAGCACAGCTGTGCGCTCGTCCAGCCCGGCTCCGAAATCCTTCCAGGTGCGATCGAGCCGCTGGGCCAAAGTCTTTATATGCTGCGCTGCATAGTGTTGGCTCTCAATGAGCCGAGCTGCCACGGCCAGGATCCGATCGATATTCACATTGACATTCATCGAGGCAACGGCGAATTTCTGATGCTCATCCTGCAGCAGCTTGGCGCCCGAATAATTGTGCCCGATTTCCACATAGCTCATTTGGAATACATCCCGATTATGCAGTATCCAATCGAACATCTTCTCGCAATCCTGCTCGAAGAGGCGCCATTGAAAGCATTGATCGAGTTTGACTTTCTTGTGCTGCCAGAGCATGAGCAAGCGCTCCTGACCCGAGTGGATGAGCTCGATTTGTCGCAGCGCCTTATTAATAGCCGCCGACATGTCCGGATTATTGTGGCTAGCGACGCGTGCGCCCTGCTGTTGCTGCTGTTGTTGTTGCTGTTGTTGCTGCTGTTGTTGTTGCTGCTGCTGTTGGCCAGCGGAGGAGGTGCCCGAGTCGGAGCAGTCCGACGTGGAGGCACACTGCAAAAGATTAAATTCTCCATTAACATATATACACTATATTTATTTAGATGTCAACTAACCTGCCCTCCTGCTGTGCCGGCATTGGCAGCAGCTGCCATATTGATCTTTGTCAGCAGCTTCTTGCCCTGCATATCCAGATCCTCAATAGGCAGCTTGGTGATCTTCTTGCGCATCTCGTTGTGATGATCGATGGCCAAGCGGGCCAAACTCACATCTTCGGCAAAATCGTTGCGATGCAAATCCTCTTGCAGATCATCGATGCGATCAGCCATATCGCCCGCTTGCCAAAAGAAGTCCTCTATGGCCAAGCGTGCATCGGTCCACTGCTGATGATCGTACACCTGCTGTCCATCGAAATCGGATGTTAGCTGATGCGATTCGGCAATTTTGTTGAGTGCCTCGATCGATATCGTTTGCGTTTCGAATTTATATTTGTTGGAACTGATCGAGGCGCGTTGCTTCTGCCAGAAATTGTCCGGCTTGATGATCACCACGTTGTGAATGTTGGCGCTGAAATGCTCTTGGAGCACCTTCAATATTGTCTTCACATTCGTCGAACAGTTGCCATTGCCACGCATATCAATAATGACTGTGAAGCCGAGATTCTTGGCCGCATCGCTGCAAGTGAAAGGTGACCATTAACATAACGTTCAACGTGATAGTGAGCGAGCGAAAGAGAGAGATGGAGGAACGCAGAGAAAGAGAGACAGAGACGGGCAAAGCGAGTCAGCAAAGTGTATGTGAGTGAGAGTGTTGTTGTTATTATGCTCTTGGCGAGTGTATACTCAATATGTTATGAAGTATGTAACATATCGAGAATTTAAGATCAGTAATGATCTTTAGATAAAATACAGGAAATTATTAAGAATACTCTTTGTATAACAATTTAAGCACTAAATGGAGTATTTTCGAAATAGAGAAAGCATTGATCATTAAATGATCATATATATATTATATTGATAACTGTTGACCGACGATCCTCACTACAATCATATACAGTCAAAATGCATATTGTTTATTGAACGATCTATTCTCTTCATATATACTTGATATACATATCTATATAGATCACCTATCCGTCTACATATCAAACTATCTACCTATCGGTCTATATATAAATCTTAAATATTAATTAACATTGTATTCGCTGAAAAGTTCATCGATCAGAGAGTTCAGAGCTAGAGTTCAATATCCTTTAAAATGTCGATAATCCTATTAATCAATTCACACGATCTGCCCATAAAGGTACAATTTATACGAAGTATTATTCCCTCACATATTTTACGCTTTTCCTTACATGGATCTCTCGATAGATCACTATGGCGCCCACTCTCCACATAGTGTATACAAACTTCTGCTATTTATATCACGAACATGAAATAAAACCTAACTGTTCTTTCTTATTTTCGTAGTTCGATTTGGTTAGATTCTTCGTTTGGTTCGTTGCTCTGTTTACGTCTTTTGCATAAATTACGACTTTTTCACTGGAAGAGCGCCGAGCACAATTTCTATATAACTTTGACACCAATTTCAGTTAATAATTTCCTAAAGACCCTACACACCCGTTCAAGAGTTTTGCATTGTGTCGTGCTTTGATTTGCATTCTATTTGAATTTTAATCACATCATTAACCATAAATATTTATATTTTATTTTTATATCTCACTCTCGCTGTCTCTCTCTCTCACTTTTCTTCGTATGCCTTGTTCACACTTTTTAAGAATGCCATTTTAGTCGCTAAGTCTTGACTTGCTGTTGTTTTTCTTTTTTTTTTTTATCTTGAGATTCTCGTGTGGTTTCTGCGAACGCATTTCTAGGGGTTTACCCTTTAGAATCGACCAAAATGAAGAGGAACCAAAGCAAAAGACGCTTCGAGCTCTACACTGCTCAAGAGAAAGGCATAATTGTTGAAATATTAATTGAAAAATTGCTCAAATTGATTGATTGACTGAATAAAGGGAAATGGGCAAACTATAAAAACTTGCTTGAGGGCCGGAATATATTTTCAATAGCAATTTGTTTATATAAGTTTATTGATTGATTGATTGACGATAAACCTAAGCTATAAATGCCAGCCAGAGTAACGTTTTCAATTAGAAGTGCTTTTAAAGCTAATTTCTTTATATAATGTAAATTTGGAATCAAACCTAGACTTGAAAGCAAAGCCCTTACCTTGGGCATGATTATATCATTTTTCTTTCTCTGTATTCTAAAGATTTCTGTATTGACATTGCAGTCACCAACCCGACTTTGTGTGTGTTCTTGAATGACTAATAACAAAAAAGAATAAAAAAAAAACCAAACTGGGTGCACGACATATTTATGGGCGGAGAGGCAAACGTTTAAATAATTCTTTCTTTCATTTGTTTATCAACAGCTGAAATCGGGGAAACAAGCTGCCTCGAATCAAATCGAAATGCCATAAAAAAAAAATCGTGTTTCTTCTCGAATGTCGCCCGTAGGAAAACTTCGAAGACAAGAAAAAGCGAAATGCGAACTAATCAAAAATCGTTTATTTAACCCATAAATCGTTTGGAAATTAAACAAGGGATTCACAAATGGCATCACAACGAAAAGAAACGAAACAAAATGAAATGAAGCGCCAAAGGAAGTTGGCCTCGAACGTGTCTAAAATTTTGAGCGCCCATTGTTGTTGTTGCATATATTAGTATTGCTATTGTTGTTGTTGTTGTTCTTGTGGGAGTGAGTTAAACAAGAAATTTGCATTGACGCGCGACTCAGCTGCCCAAATGAGCGCTAAAGACAAAGCGAACCCCAGCGAAGGAGAAGAAATAAACAAAAATGTTTCGCATGAAAACAAAATAAAAATAATAAAAAGGAACGACACAACAACAAAAGAAAGCAGAAACAAAACAAAATAAAACAAAGTTATAAACCAAACCAAATAACACGAGAGATTTCAATAACGGTTGACCAACTAACTGATACCCTGTTATTAAGTTGATAGCCCTAATATATAGGGAATGTTTCAGATATAAGTGAAAGCATTTAAAAAGGAATAATTAATATTTTATATCGATAATTAACGATATCAACAACTAAATATATATCGATAATTAAAGCTATCAACGACTAAATTGTTGATATCGTTAATTATCGATATACAATATTAATTATTATTGTTATTATTATATTATTAGAAAACAAACTGATAGATCAGAAACGTCGTAAACAATATACCCTATTTTAAGCACTTCGTATAAGTACGGAGCATACAAAACAGAAGAAGCGATAAAGCGCACATTTGGGCAAGCAGCCAAGAAGGCAAGACGCAGAAGAGAAAGAAAGAGAGAGCACGAGAGAAAGAGGCAGCTGGGGGAAGAGAGAGAACAACGCAATTCTGAATGACAGCGCGGCGATAAGACAAACACGCCGTGCCGTCACTACACTTCGTATATATACTAACGTATACATACATGTGTGTATATATGTCCCCATTGTATGTATGTATGTATGACCCCACCAAAACAAATGATTGCGCGCGCTTATCAGTCAAAGTTGAGGCGTCAGCATTTGAGATTTCTAGCTTGAATGCTCGTTTATATGTGGGCCAAAGAGATAGCGCTTACTAATTGGGGGCGGGGGCCACAGCCATCAACAGTCACCAATAGGTGGCGCTGATAAGAAAGTGCAGAGCATGGGAAAATGGGGAACAACAACAACAACAACCACACGCTGTTGACTGTGATTCATTAACGTCATTTTCTTTCTTTTTGGGTCTTCGCTGCTTTTCACTACTCAACGAAAAATCTTGTGAAAATGGCTCACGAATTTTCCAATGAAAAAGCCAAAGGAAATATATACATATATACTGTATGTCGCAATTTTCATTGAGAGGTGCCCATCAAAAATTTTATGACTTGTTTTTCGGGTTTTTAAGATCAATCAAGAAGATCATTCATGAGAAGCATTTCTGCCTAGCAGTTGTTGAGTGCTTTATGGCAAATTATATTCGACTTAAAACAAATGGTATTGCAATAAGCATACCCTGTAATTTAGGCATTTATGTAATAAGCTTATATTGTATATATCTTATGAATCAATACAAATCGATTTGCATGTCCTCCCCTGAGTCCATGCCAGGTATAGGGTGTGTCTAAGTTGCCTCATATCAAGTAAATGTAGTATTGTAATTTATTGTATTAGGTTCGTGCTCTCAATAATACGCTTTGCTCATGTACAGTGAACACTCATTAGCGAAAACAAATGACATACGTAGGCCAAATTTAGAATTATTGATTTATTGCTCCCCTTTGATATTTACTTTAAGCTCTGTTTATAATCAAATCGTATTGGAAGACCATAAAGTTCTTTATAATTCTACGGTCCGTATTTCGATCGATTCCAGGTATAAATTTTATTCAAATGCAAACATAAATCCAAAAAAAAAAAAATTAAGAAGAAATATTCGCATTCCACCTTTCATTTCGTTTGCTTTGCTCTGTTTCGCTTTTTCTTAACTGCTCAAAGCACTTTGACTCTTGGCCGCTTTAATTCGCCAGAAACGAAAACAAAAACAACAACATTAACAGCAAGAGCAACAACATTAACAGCCATTTAACAGAGCTTTCGACTCACGCCGCATTCTTTTGGCAAACGAGCATCGCGAAAATGCCGGTTTACGCGTTTTGCTTTTTGTTATGTATTTTCTCTATTGCTTTCTTTGTCGCACAGATTTATGCAATTTGCTGTTGGTGTTGTATTTTTGCCAACTACCGAGCGAAAACAGCACAAAATGACGATGAAGAAGCGTAACATGTCTGCCTCTCCCTCTCCCCCTCTCTCTCACACACTCACAGAGAGCTGCATTCAATGTCAGCCTAGGCTGCAAGAACAACACCAACAACAATGTGCGTGCTGTTTGCCATTGTCGACGACGACGACTGCGACGCGACTGCGACAGCGGCTGCTTGATGATTCATAAAACATGCAAGAACTGGAAAATCAAGTGGAATGCATGCAGCTGCAGCTGCGCGGGTGAGGCGACAGCCAAAAACCGCAAACGAAGCGCAGCGCAGCGTCAGCTGACACAATGGCCTCTCATTGTGAATGCTGCCTGCGATTGTGAGTGCGAGTGCGAAAGAACCAATAAACATTTTGCAACAATAAGTAAATAGAAGTAAAGTATCGATGGCGGTTATGCAGTATCGATTGTTTACATTACTCACCTGGGTATGCTAATCAAGTAGATAAGCAGGCGACGCAAATCCTCCGGTTTGAGGCGATCCCGGCGCGGCGTTGCCGGAAAACATAGTAATGGTCCACCACGCCTATCACGCCCACCAGTGAGAAATACAACGCGCTCCTGCAGCAGCGTTAACAGATCGCGGGCTCGTTGACCATCCATGTTGTTGTTTGTATGTGTGTGTCTGTGTGTGTGCAGCTGTTTTATAGTCTTTAACTATTGTGAGGGCAGCGCAGCATAACGGACTCGCCTTCAATTTCACTTAATTTGAAATATTTATTATTAATTTAGTTGTTGTTGTTACACTTTTGCTTGCTTTGACGGCTTTCATTGATTTTTGCAAATTTCTCGCTGCCATTTTTTTCATGGTCAACGCAGCAGCAGCGGCACTATATGTATATGTATGTATATATACACATGCATGTGTTAGTTGGGTGTGTATGTGTGTGGGGGTAGGCGGTTTGTTTAGAAAAAAGAACGGACAAATAAGAAAAATATATACAAATGGTCACACTCAACACAAAGCATATTAATTACATTTTAGGCAAATTTTGTATCATATGGGCAGCCCCACGCAGACAGATAGGGAGACACAAGCACGAGTACACAGACAGATAGGGACGCAAACACACACACATGACACGAAACACCCCCACCGAATAGCGGTTAAATGTTAAATGTCATAAATCAACTCTATGCCGTGTCACGCAATGGCCGCATAAAACATAAACGCGGAAATACATGCATACATACATAAACACATGCACATGTATATGTTCTTATTTTTAAAACACACGCGTGGGCGAGGGGCACAAGGGAGATATGTTGTTATTTTTTTGCAGCTGCACAACGCGCGCGTTTAATAATTTTTAATTGCCATTTTTACAATATGGGGCTTTAGTTTTACGAACTCCATCAACAATCACATCATCCGCCTTCGACGCACATCTTTTCACAGTTGCGTTTCGTTTCGTTTGAGATGTTGTCTGCGTCTTGTATCGCCTCCTCTCGCTCACTATATACGTCTCTATCTCTCGCTCTCCCTCTTTCCACCTTCTGCTACTGTTACTTCTTCTTCATCTTCCTCTTCTTCAAACCAACACTAAAAACGCTTCTGGGATACAAATTGATTTTTTTCACTCGTTTGCGTTTGTTCTGACTGCATAAATGCACATTACCATAACACGCGCGTTTGCATTGTTTCATTTTCGGCAACGCTCTGATCATTCACATCATTTTTATTTACACTTGGTTCGTTTTTATTTAAACAAATTTGCGGAGCAACAAAAATTTTTGCGAAATTTATGCGCTTTGCTCACTTTGTTGTTGCACTGTTAATGGTTCTCGCTTGCTATGTTAACTCAAAATGGAAATGTTAGAGTTAAGAAGAGTGACCAGTTGCGTGAAGACCGAAAAATCCCAAGAGTATACATAAAATATACTGATAGTATTTTTGTATGCTGGAAATGCCAATTAGACTGTTGTTGCTCACCAGTTGTTATTTAAGCTATTAATAATAATTATGTTTATATTATATCCAAAAAGATTTTTTATTTTATAGCCCGATTCGAAATAAAAATTCTAGCATGTGAAATCATAGCGATGTGATTATTCAAATTATACGGCCATTTTGGGAATACCAGCTGGTTCGATCAATTTACGACGATCTGGCAACTCTCAGTCATAACAAGGCTGCCACCACTCACCACCAAATCAGCTGCTATTTTCGACAAGCTGGCAACACTACAAACATAATTGCAATAAGAATTTTATATTCCTTCTAGAAAATAAACAAATTGTAAAAATTCTGCGTAAAATCAAAGTTGCATTGCATCTGAAGAAGCGCCGATCGAAGCACAAGCCAGTAGAGCAACAGGCACAGTCACAGTCACATCCACAGCAACAACTACAACGCCACCATCGCTGTAACCAAGACGACGACGGCGACGCCAGCTGCAGCCAGATGGAAAGCAATTTGAACAGAATGATAAACCAAACGCTGCGTCATCCGCTCAGCGGGCAGCTAAGCAAATATACAAATGTAATGAAGGGTAAGGCAAATGAAATATCACCATATACTACAATTTACACAGTCGATCTCTCATAGGCTGGCAATACCGTTGGTTCACTGTGGACGCCAAGACGGGATATTTGAGTTACTATTTGTGCGACTCTTCGGCAGTGGGCGACGACATTGCGCCCTCGCCTCATGTGCTGGCCAACACTCCGCGGGGTCAGGTGCAGCTGGCCGGCGCCGTCGTCTATCCCAGCGACGAGGATTCACGCACCTTTTCCATTGCCTGTGCTTCGGGAGACACGCTGAAGCTGCGCGCCAGTGATGCACGAGCTCGCCAGGAATGGGTCGATGGACTGCGCGCCGTCGTCGAGAGCCACACACAGGCCATGGACATAAGCAACTCATCGCCATTGCCGGCACGCGAACTGCTGGCCGCTTCGGATGCAATGGTTGCCGCTCGACAGGCTCTATTCCTCACCGAACAGTGGTAAATCCAATCACGCCATGCCATCCTATAGCATCTGCCTTACACTGATCTCTAAACTGTTCTTTCTAGCAACGCTTCTTTGGCACGCGCCATTGAAAACATTGACTGTGCTTCCTTTTCGCCCACGGATCCGGACCTATTGCTGCTGAAGGCCATCTCCACGGCCAGCACACAGTGTCTGCATCAATGCCTTGGCCTGTTGCAGCGTCACCAGGAGATCAATCAGCCCCAACTGGAGGAGGTGACGCCGCCAAGTATTAGTTTGGCTCTGCAGTAGCATCCCTAAGTTAATTTCTCTTCTGTTGTTATCAAAAAGCAATAAAAAATAAAATACTGTAAATACTAAACAAATACCAAATAATTATATGAACCTAACATTTATTTAGATAGATAATATAATATGTAGTAGATATTCCTGATCAACAAATCTTGCTGGGCGTAAAAAAAAAACTCGTATTCTTCCATTTTTTTTTTGTTTTTATAAAATATTTTTTATTTCATTTTTTTGTTGATATTTTCCTTCTGTTTTTTTTTTTTTTTTTTTTTTTTTTTTTGTTATTTGATTAATAAGAAACATTCATTTCGACATTTAAAAGTTAATTTTAACATAAAGTTTTGCACTAAAGTTGTTTTGATAAAAAACGTATAATAATTATATATATATATGTTTATATATATATACTTTCTGGAAATTTTCGGTTAGCTTCATAAACATATTTTCCTTTTTTTTTTTTTTTTTAATTATTTTTTTGTTGAAATACTCGTAATATACCAAATAGGTAGGGAACATTAGAGTCTATTTCTTAGGGTGGTTGGGGGGATTAGTTATGAGAGTTACATACATAGATATACATATAAATATATATATATATCTACATATCCGTCTATATGGCTATGGCTATTGTATAAACTGTAAATACTTTTTTTTAAATATTTTTTATTTGATTTTTAATTGCCGCTTGTTTATTTATTTTCTATTTGTATTATTATTTTTATTTTAATATTATTTTTTGTGTGCTTGCAAATGAGACTTTTTTTTTATTAAAAAAAAAAACATATAAAATGCATTGCCGAAAGATTTGCCTAAATGTTTTTTTTTTTTTTTTTTTAACTTAATACAATACTTATATATTTATTTAAAAATATATATAGTATGTATGTCAGACTTTTTCTAAATTAATTAACGAAAGTTGTTGATTTCATTTTTCCTTTTTTCAGTTAAAAAATGTAAAAAAAAGCTTAAGTTAAAATTAATGCTAGAAAAGGCACTTTAGAAGAGTAGAAGAAAAATTTTTCAATTTTGTAAGTTAAAGAATAAATTAACAGATAACTATTCAGTATTAAAAATTTGGCAATAATTAAAAAGTTTTCGAAGCCTTCAATTTATTTTTTTATTTTCAACAACTTTCGTTTACAATTTTCATTTTCATAATTTTCTATAAATTTTGTTTTGTATAAAGTTTTTTTTTTTTAGTTAAAAAATTTATTTTAAATTTACAAATTTGGGGTTTTTCTTTTTTTTTTTACTTTTTAACAATTTCTCTGAATTTAATTCCGAAAGGCATTTTTTGTGAATTTTTTGTTGTTTGTTTTTAAGACCTAAACATTAAATTTAGTTGTTTCCATATTTTTAGTTTCCATTTTTTAATGCACATCCAAAAATTTTTAGTTTTAATTTTTTTTTTTTATAATTTTTGTACACATATATTTTTATAAACTAAATAAAACTGGGCACACAATTGCTATGATTTAAATAATTGTATTTTTCTTTTTAATGTTTATTTTATTTATTTTTAGTTGTAATTTCTTTTGTTGAAAAACTGTTTTGTGGGATTTGCTGTGGAATGTTCCAGGGTATTTCTTAGAGTTTTCCATTTTATTTATATATTTATATAGTAAAAATTAAAGAGATCGCTATTTAATTAATTATTTAACATAATAATACTCTTTTGATTTTTTTTTTTTTCAATTTAAATTCAAATTAAATTGAAGTGGACCGACAGAAACAAAGGAACGAGCGTTCGAAATACTAATATGCATGATATATACATATATATGTATGTATCTATGGAGATGTACATGGATGGTCTCAAAAATTAACAAATTTAAATTAAATAAATAATTAGTTAAAATATATTTTATGATTAAATAATCTAAATGAGAATATGTATTTTGCGGAAATTAAAAAATAAAATTTTTTGTATGTAAACTAATTTCAGCATTAAATTTAATAAATTACTTAATTCAAAATTAAATTAAATTATAATTTAAATTTTCTTAAAATATTTTATATTATTTTAGATACTTTAAGAACAATATGCATTTAAAATAAAAATTATATAAATTGAAAATTAACATTTTTTAAATAATAAATATGTAAAATTTAAAATTTCTAAGAAAGACATTAATTTTAATCAAAAATACAAAAAAGTTTAAATAAATTAATTTATAAAGAAAATTAAAATTGTTTTTACTAACAAATTTTTTAGTAATAATTTAAAAAATCTTTTTTAGGCTTTGTCAATTTTTCAGACCACCTTTGTATACATTACACACACATAAATGTATATATGTATATATATAATTATAATGTATAACTCAATTTATATACACATATGTATTTCATATTAAATACTATATAGTTTAAATCAGATTTGTTAAACCTTTAAAATTTCCATTTTACTCAAATCTCAATTGCTTAATTAAAAGGAAAATTTGTTGCTCTTTTGATTGATTGATTGATTTAGTTGAGTTTGGAGTTGGAGCTGGAGCTTCGACTCTATTCGCCGCTGGTCGTAATGGGCTCCACCTTGATGGAGCTGCCGCTCCCGCTGCCAGTACTACTGGCGCACATCTCTCCACCGGCTGTGCCGCTTGCTGCTCCAACGGGCGTTCCGCTCGCTGCAGGCGTCGCTGCTGCTGTAGTTGATGCAGACGTGGAGGTGGAGGAGGCGCCCACTAGCTCTGCCAGATCTTCGGCAAAGAGTCGCGTAGGCGAAAAGTCACGCTTGTAGCCCAGCTCCAAGCCCAACTCCGCCAGCGGCGAATGCAAGCGCGGCGGACTGCTCTTCGCCTTGGACTTGTCCTGCTGCTGCTGCTGCTGTTGTTGTTGTTGTTGCTGGTGTTGTTGGTGCTGCTGTTGCTGGTGCTGCTGTTGCTGTTGCTGCTGATGCTGCATGGAACTGGCACCGAAACCGGATTTGTGTGTCTGCATGTGATGCGAATGCGGATGTGTGTGCGGATGCTGCACTGCAGCAGCAGCGACCGCCGCTGCAGCAGCTGCTGCTGCCTGTTGATGCAAAGCATGCTGCTGTTGTTGTTGTTGTTGCTGCTGTTGTTGTTGCTGTTGGTGCTGCTGATGGAGCTGCAGCTGCTGCAGATGATGCTGCTGCTGCTGACTGAGTAGTGCAGCCGCTGCCGGATCTCGATGCAGTGCAACGGCCATGCTGGGCGGCAGATTCGGCAAGAGGCCGGCGGGACCGCAGGGCGAGGGCGCATGCCGTGCTCCCAGCGATGGATTTGAGCCACTGCTCAATGCTGGCGATATGCTAGCCCGTCCCGCTCCGCCCGTCAAATGGGGCGGCAAATTGAACAGGCCCGGCGGACCCGGTGGGGGTGGTTGCGGCCCCGCCTCCCCGTGCTGATGCTGCGCTGCGGCGGCCATTTGCATCTGCTGGCGTATATTGTGTGCAACGGCAGCCACCGCGGACATCTGCTCCTGCGACATTTGTTGCTCCGCACCACTGGCAGCGCCTCCCACGCCGCCGCCACTGCCCATACCATTGGGACAGGCCAGGCCGCTGAGGCTGGCGGCTCCTCCGCCCACCGGCTGACCTGGATAGCTTAGCGTCATGTCCTGCAAGGGAAAAACGGGCTAACCCGATCGGGAGTTTAGTGTGTGGATGACATGAAATGAAAAATTATTCAAACAGCTTGCGAAATTCGAATTGCAAATTTAGTTGGTTGCGGCTGATCGTTGACATATAGATCACTGCTATAAAACAGCATAGAAGCATCGATAGGTGCTTGACATTCTACTCAAAAGGCAGCTTTCTTGATTGGACAATGTATGCCATCGATATTTGCTAAAGCAATTGTAATACAATCAGATCACCGTTTTACAATAAGAAGCATCGATACTTGCATCAGTGCTCAATTAGTACTTATTGTCTTTATGTTAATCAAGCATTTAATGCTAAATTAATCTATTAGCTCTGCAGTCCAACAAAACCAAATCTCTGTTGATAAAATGTTAAGCTTAACAGTCGGCTTAAGGACCGTTTAACAGGCATCGAAATCACATGCTAATCGATATCAAGTTAATCGTGAATAAAGATGGCTGCATCAATTACTGCGTCGTAATTTTCATTTAATTTATTTTTCTTTTTTTTTTTTGAAGTGCAAGTGCTGTGAAGTTTGTATAGTGGTGAATTGTGGCTTGTTTTAACCTACCGAATGCCGACCGTACGGTGGCATATGTGCGCCTAGGCTATCTTCCTTTATGTCCTTAGTGTCGCGAAACACGACCGTCTTGATGACGCCCTTGATATGCTCATCCGGCCAGATACCCAGGAGAATGCGTTGCGGTCTACCTCGTCCCTTGGGTCGTAGATCGGGTCCGCCATCGATCGAGGGGCCGAGCATATTGTGCACCCGATTCGCGTAGAGCACAAATGTCGGATAGGGTATATCGTATTTTCGCGCCGCTTGTGATAGTGAAAGTCCTTCCTTTAGTACGCTGAAAATGGCTTCGGCCATCGTTTCGGGTCGCCATGATTTTAGTGGTCCGCGTTCGCGAAACCGCATGTGATGCATTAAATTTTGATTAGTGTTCCAGCATTTTTGCCACATCGACTGCAGCTGATATTGATAGCTGTCTGCTGGAATGTTCGAGAAGGATACATACAATATGACGGAATGCAATGCATTAGGTGAGTGCCAAAACTGCCAGCTTTTGATTGTCTATACAAACCTGCTAAAGTTGAGCCACTTGCGCCCATCCAAGCGTGTGAATTTTCCATCATTTTTGCCTGTTGAAAATGAAGAAGAAGAGAAGCATGAAAAATAACGGAAGTCAGTTAAATTTATATAGAGAGTGAGCGAGAGGGAGAGAATTAATTGCATATCTATATTTGCTGCACAATGCACTGTCGCCATTGATGTAGAAGAAGATCGACCTATTTTTTTTTTTTTTTTTTTGAAATAGCTGTTAAAGAGTAGGTCGGGTATATGGGTTGGCAGACGACGGTAAAAAAACAGTAAGAAAATATTTAAAATATTTATTTAAAAACAAAAAATAATACTAAGAATAATTATATAAAACAAATGATAAAAAATACAAATAAAAAATATAAAATACAAAAAAATAACTGAAATTTGATTTATATAGATCCAATTGTAAAACGCTTTGCTCCAGTTTTATTAATAACTGTACTTTATTCAGAAAATTGTTGTGTGGTTATTCTATAGCCAATTATTAGGCTCAATAAATAAAACAGCTATAGAAAGTAATTATAATATCTGGGCTAAGACTTAAATTGTTTTACAATTAAGTTCAACATCAATTGCAGGGCATTATTAAGTCGTATAATTGTCATTGATTTATCATAGTAAATATTCATATAGACATATATACATTGCAGAGCATCATTAAGTCGTCTAATTGTAGCTCTGAGTGGTTCTCAACCAGTTTGGAATCTAATGCTAACGATACATTTAACTGCAGTGCTTGGCCTGCAGTTGTGAGTTGTTCGAGTGGCTTTTCCTCCTCGTTGACGTTGACGTTACCGTTATCGTTGCCGTTACAGTTACCGTTACCTGTCTGTTTGCCGAAGTACCGTTTGCCGAGTGCTTCGTATTGAATTCACTAATTGCATAACAAAGTAACATTTGCATATTGTGCCACATATCCTTAAACGTGTCTATGTATGCCCACTAGAAGGTGAGCCACGCCCCGCTGTTGCCACCCAACCATCCACACTATCTATCATTCTCTATTTCTCTCTCTCTCTCTCTTTGGCTCTCTTAGGGGCTTGTCAATAACTTCATTACAAACTAAGTAAGAGTACTTCAGTTGAAAGTGCACGATTAGGAGATACCCTGTTTTATGAGAGATGCTGTTGTAGATTTTTGATACTTATGTACATTTTCATATTTAGATTTTGGAAAAGCTGTCTACAATAAAACTAAATGAAAAAGTCCATATGAACTTAAGCAGGATATTTGTAGCAAATTTTGCATTTGTTTGCCTTAAAATCCGGGAACTTGGATTATAATTAAATGAATTAAAATTATGCAAATATGACGTCTGTGGGCTTCAAATCTTAATCCTAAACCAATATATATATATATATACATACATATATATATATATATATCTCAACATATCGCCTGTTACATACCCCTTCACAACAAACAATATACCCTGCTTCATCATTTTTACTTTAATAATGAGTTTAAGGGTATACAAATTTCGCATCATCTAGCATATCAAGTGGCTATTCCCCGACCCCGACTCAGGGGCCACTCTATGGGGCCCACTTGTGCCCATTTAGGCTAAGTATTACTTGTAAGTTTGCCATGTGACTGCGTGGCTGAGTAGCAGTTAAGTTGTTGCCTGTTTCTCATTTTTAGTCGCTTCCTAGTCTAAATGCATTCATATATATGTCCGTAAGTGTGTGTGTGTGTGTAATGGCAGCTGCCAAGACAATGAGCTTGCCTTTGCTCTGTTGTTGTCCGAAAATTTGTGTTGCATACTTTTATGGGCGCCAGACATGCAAATTGCAAGTCTCCAAACTAGCCATTTCATTTTCGCTCTCATTATGGGGTAAATTATATATAATATTTTTGTAGTTACTTTTTTTTATTTTTTTTTATTATTATTTTGATTTTTTTAAGACAAAGTAAAATTACTTTATTTGTAAATGCAAGCAAATTAAGTTGGCAATTTCTGCGAATTCTGAGCAGAAGTCATACAAGTTGTTTGCATATTTTTCGAAAGAGCTGTAATATTGGGGCTAACTTAAATTTTGTACTTTATTTCTTTCATATTTCAGATGGCAAATAACTTAATAAATGCATTTAAATGGTTGTGTTTGAACAGAGAAGAAGGGTACATTGAATATACAATTTATTGTTTTAAAATTTATTTCGTAATCGTTCTTAAAGAGTTGAGCTATTTTCTAAATTAAAAATACTAATCGATAAATTATCGATATTTTGTGAAATTGCTAGATTTGACATCTAATTGAATCGCGGCAAGCGCAGTTGAAATAGCGAGAATTCAAATAGGATATAGCTAATCCACATAATTATATATAGGAATACAAGCACACACACGCACACACATAAGTATACTCAAGCTGAGCTGTGTATGTGGGCAGCTAAGCGAAGAAACGTTGCAGCCATCAAAGCAACTGCAACGACAACAACAGCAATAGCAACAACAACAACAACAACAACAAAATGTTGCACATCCAACTAGGCAGGCCAACTAATGGTCCATTCGTGGCACTTGGTTATTGACGTTGGACTCGAATTGTATTAACAATGCATGGGGCACAGACCAGGCTCACTGAACTGCTGCTCACTGGGCGAATACACGGGCGTGCTGGCGTGGGCGTGGCAGGCGTTGCCAAGCGAATGGATGTGAGGTAGAGGCGCCGCTTTGAGGTAAGCAGCGGCTGCGACTGCGTTTGGCTTTGATGCAAAATCGAAACGTGGTCAACTTCATTTCGCTTAATTTCGCGTTGACTCTACACACACACACACACACACACACACACACGCACAGGAGTTGCATTTGCAGCTATATGTCGCGCGCTAATCTGCAGCGCAGGTAAACAGAAAGGGCGGCGAGTGTGTGTGTGTGTGAGGGGGGAGTGGCCTGCCACTCAGGTATGACATTTTGGCAGCGTCGAAGTGCACCAAGACTGTCAAATGAGTTGTAATGAAATCTCGTTCAGTAAATGTGCATATGTGTGTATGTGTATGTGTATGTATGATACACATATGTGTTAGTGTATTAAGTGCGTGTGTATGTGTTGTGTTGCTTTGGTCAGTTGCACATATAATAAATAAATTATTTGGCATTTGGCGTACGTATTATTGAAGGCAGCTGGCTAACAGGCACACACACAGACACACACACGTGCATGCAGCTGCGGCGCCATCTGTCGTTCGTCTTGCGCATTAGCGTGATTAGTCTCCATAGTCTCGCTCGCTGGCATTTAGACTTGTAACAGCAACAACAACAACAACAACATCCGTAGACCGCCTCCTGCCTTGGCCTGGCTTTAAAATTAAATTATCGAAAAATTTGTGGCGTTTCCGCCATTTTCTAGCTGCAGACAGACATCTACGCAGCCTCCCAAAACAAACTTGGAGGAAAAAAAAAAAACTTAGCAGAACGCCCCCAGTGTGAAGAAGCCAGGAAAAAGGCGTTGCAGTCAACGCAATTGAAACCTTTGAGATACCTTTCGCACACCCACAACCCAACTCACTACAGTCTCTCTTTCTCTCTCTCTCACTCTCTCTGTTGCTACTCTGTGTAAGCATTGAGGCGTTAAGCTCACATCAATTGGGCGTAAAAAGCGCTAAACAGCCTAACCGCCAGCCAGTTTTTCGACTACCTTAAACCTCTTCCACAATTTGTGCACCCACTTGGCTTCCACTTTTGTGGCACTTGTGTGGCATGCGGCATGTGGCATGGCTCTAGTTTAGCCCGCGGGGCGTCGCACAACTTGAGCTGCTCTGGTGGTTGTTGCCACAATTTCTGATTTTCAGATTTTCTGATTCGCTCCGACCATAAAGCATCCGCAATGCAATTTAAACAAATTCACAGCAGGAAATAGCGACATGTGGCTAAAAACATGTTTATAGATCTCATATGGGGCAAACAATTAAATAAAAAGTATAAATAGAAAATATGAAAAAAAATAATATGACAAAATAAATAGAGTTAAAAAAGGTCTAGACGGGATTTTGATGGGTATTGAAAATGAATACAAAATATTTTGTGAAAAATTAATGATGATATTGACAGGAATGTTATCAAGTAAACGAAATACTTTTATCTTTTACATTAATTAGTTAATATTTTTAAACTATTCCACTTAAATATATATATTACATCCATACCTCAATCTCTTTTCTATTTATGAAATTCAATAGCTGCTTGCATGCTCAATTGACTAAGTCAAAATTCCTAATTCGAGGATGTTGTTCAGGAAATTATCAAAGTGTGCTGTGTGTATGTTAGTGTGTCTGTGTGCTTTCTGGATTTTGTGTGTAACCAAAAATTAATTAGCGTGAAAAGCATTTTGAAATGTTTAAGCCAAGCAGTTGACAAACCAAATTTCGAAGACGGATGCATGGCTAAAAACTTGCATTAGTTTTGTCGAGCTCATTTCCTCAGTCACTTACACACACATACACACACACACACACACACACGCACACTCACATATTCATTTTTAATTTGATTTAGTCGCAAAACTTGCTGCTTCATTAAAATTCGTGCAACAACAAATGAAAAGTTTTTGGGCTCGCGTTTTGCTACTTGAAACGGGAATTACTAAATGCAGCAGCAGTGGCAGTGGCAGTGGCAGTGGCAGTGGCAGCAACATCAGCAGGCTGTGGCAGCAACAAGCGGCATATTTCCGACTTTTCCCCGCATTTAACCCTTAGACCCTACACCAAGCAGAGTCCTCTTAGCCGCCTTAACCCTTAGGCGGGCCAACAAGCGCTCTGAAGTGTGCTACGATTTCACTTGAAAACTGCAATCAAGTGAATTTCAATATGCATATGTACATGTGTGTATGTGTGTGTGTGTAGATATGTGGATTTGTGTGTGTATAAAAACTTCATGGATTTAATAATCAAACCATCGATGGTTAAAATCGAGCAACGAGAGTGAGAGAGAGAGGGAGGGAGGGAGGTAGGTCGACAGAGGGAGAGAAGGGGAGAGAGAGCGCGCGCACAGTTCCCTACATCGAGCACTTCTCTACACTTGTTCCTCATTTCCTGTACAATTTTATTATATTTCATATATGGATGACTGTTCGCTATGTGTGTGCCTGTGTGTTTGTTTGTGTGTGTGTGTGTATTTGCGATCGGCAATAACAGCTTATGGTCTATATATTCGTCTAACTGTGCTGCACTCCGAGCAGCCGTCCTCCCCATCGGCCACGCCCACTACAAAATGTTTGCCAATGCATAAGTATTTATAATGAAAATATGAAACGTTGCGCTGATTATAAGAGATGGTGTGTGTGTGTGTCTCTTGTGTGTGCATGGATATGGATTTGTTGCATTTGTGTGCCTAATAATAACAGAAAAAACACATTAAGTGCTTCAGACTGAAATTTCATAAGTTTGGTGCTCCGGTTATTCAACTGCAGATTGTTTAGAAAATTACTTTTGGAGTGTCGGAAAATAATGATAGACCAAGTGGCAAATTAGTTGGAATTATGGGAAAATAAATGTAATGCTGATTTTGAAATGTTGTTATATAATAATAATATTATGAGTCTAGATGGAAGGGCTCTAAAAAGTTGCTGAGATAGCAGTTATAACTTATAGAAATTAATTAATAATAATTAAAATTTAATTCATATAATATATATTTTTCGACTTCTATAAATTCGATAATCCGCTTTAAAAAAAAATGATTTGTATTTTTTTTTTTAAATTATTTATTTTTTTGGGTATCAGACATAAGCTCGAATACAATAACTAATCAATGTGCTTTAATTTGTTTTGTTGGTTTGCTTTCTGTCTGCTGCTTTGCACACTTTGCAGACTAATTGCCAGCAATTGGACGGATCTGGCTGAGTTACTGTACTCCATGAAACAAGAACAAAACAACAAAACTTTAATTTTTTTTATCATTGTTTGTTTGTTAAAAAACTGCGGTAATTTATACAACCGACAGTAAAAACAAAAAACAAAAAGTTTTGCGTTCTAAAATGAAGCAAAACGATTAGCCGAGCAGGGTTATGGGGTGCAGGGAAGGGGCGGAGTTGGAGTTGGCTATGGTTAGCAATCAATCGACAAAATAATGCGTTAACTTTTCAAAACGCGCCGCACAGCTGCAACGCACACACGCAACTTTTCACACTCACACATACGCAACTTTTCACACACACAGCCATAACTAACAGCAACAGCAACTTTGTGAAAAGCGATTAGGAAAAAAAAGTATTGCATAGGCAATGGGCGCATTAGACCTAGACATGGCCCGTCTGCTGCAGCTGCTACAGAACAGCCTCAATATAACAAACAATAAAAGTTTAAAATATTGCAATCTATAGGCACACACACATACATACATAGATTTACATTTACATCATCTGCTGATGCACGTACGCATTGATAAAACTTGGCTTTTTTTTTAGCTAGAGTTGCTTTTTGAAAAATACAATTTAATTGCAAGTCAGTAGACATAAATAAAAAACTATATCTATAGATATATTTTCGATTATTGAATATATTTATATTTTATTATAAGCTATGATTGCAAGCACAAGATAAAAGAGTTTGTGTTCGAGAGCTATATGAAGACAAATTGCCAAAAGTAAAATATATTTTATATACATTCTATTTTCAATTGTATATATTCTCGATAAATACAACAAATAAACTGTGTACGGCCTCAGCAAGTTGGTATTTCTGTCAAATATTTTTATTCATTTTTATATATGACTAATCAATTTGCCCATCAATTAGACTTTAGATTCAATAACAATTCAATTTATATATACCAAAAATATTCGAAATGTAAAGCCAAGAGAAACAAAAAAAAGAGTAGAAATTGCTGACTACGATAACGATATCGTTGCATGTTGACGTCATAAATTGTGGCACCTAATAAATTGACACACTGTCATTGTGTGGCATTTACAGTTTATGTGCATATTGCCACATGCAACACATGCGTCCACTCATCTCACATCCCTTAGTCCTCATCCTCCATCCCTTAGCCCCTTTATTCCTCTCAAACAACAAAAGCCAGTGGGCAACTGGTCTGCATTTTGCCGTCATTCGTTGTTTTTTTTTCTGTGTTTTGCACACTGCACGTTGCACGAGCTGCATGCAACAATTGTGTCCCAAGTGCAGCCCAAAAAATAAAAATCAAAAAGCCGCCGCAAACAAAATACAAAATGCACAAAAAAGAAAACGAAAGAGCGAGGGAACGTGGCATATTCCCTGGTTGCCGCATCGTTCCCCTATCTGTCGCCCTCTCTCTCTCTCTCTCGCTCTCACACTTGTACTTGTGGCACGCTGTGCGGTGCACCGCAGCGTTTAAAATGGTTTGGCAGTCATTTTTTCACATCATTGATTGCTTATTAGATTAAAAACCGCGCGGCTGGGCAGTGGCTGCAATTCCTCTCCTTTTTTGTCGCTTTTCGATCTGCACCCGTCCCTGCCCCTGGCCCTGCCTCCAGCTCCACTGATGTTTGATGTGCGGCACGTGCGGCCTGTGCTGCATGGGCGGCTGGCACGCCTTTAATGTGCTGACAACAACAATCACAACAACAGGAAACAAACAACAAAATGCATAAAAAAGCGTCTGCTGCAATTTGTGCGCCGAAAAATAGGCAACCAGTTTTTTTCATGCCAAACGGTTTATTGGCGTGTGTGTGTATGTGTGTGGGTGTGCGTATGTGTGTATAGGTAGAAATCGTTGGCCAAATGAATTTCAATATTTTTAGTGCATGTTTTTCTTTTTTTTTTGTTTTGTGTATGCTCTGCGTACAGACTATTAAAGATTCGTGATTTATAACAGGCCACATTTATATATAAAAAATGTTGTTGCCTGGTCAACAGACTGCATAAAGGCCATAAATAGCTGTATATGTATATATGTATGTACATCTCATAGGTAAAGTGTTAATCGACAATACATATTGTTTTTTAAGCTATTACGAAACATAAAAAATGTTTATGATATATGAAGTGGAGTAAGTGAAAAGTGTTTACAGACTTTTGCGGAAATTGAAATGTTTGTTTTTTATCCTTGGCACCTGGGTTAACTTCTATTGCATTGTGATCAACGTAGAGATATAAAGAGGTAAATATGGACAAGTGGGCAGGTGTAAATATATATAAATTATTTATATGAGGAAAGGAAGAAGGTTGAGATAAGCTGGCAGAGAGATGGGTGTGATTAGATTGGCGCGACCCAAGAATATTGAATATATAACTGTTAACTTTACGCTCTCTTCGCAAGATCAAACGAAAAAATCATATTCAATCGCTCTCGCTCTGAGCAGGTGTCGAACAGGAACGAACAGAGCCGAGTTCGTTTTGATTTTCTGCTGAGCGCCTTGAGTTGATCTATTCGGGAGAGCTTCGGTTTACGTTCGTACAATGCGACTGAGTAAGCGAACAAATAGTGAGCGGAAGAATGAACGATCGCTAACGAACTCTTTGCAGAACTGAGACTACCAGAGTGTATGATTTTTAGGCATTTATTTGCAGACATCGAGAGGCAGTTAACGTATACTAAGTTATGATGTATGTATATAATTTTTGTTTTTTGGTTTATCTTCTTTATTAATTATTTCTGTTATTTATGTCTTCTCTTAAAATGCTTAGGCATATAGAAAATTTTCCACAATAAATTCTTAACTTAATTTATGCTTAATTATTTTTTTAAATACAAAAATTGTGCAAAACTTTGCATAATATATTCTTAGCTTGGCCATTTTCTTGTAACTTTTAGTTAACTGCTTGGCTACTTGCTTAGATTATTTCAGCTCAACCCCTGACCTCTAGCTCTCTCTCTATCTCTCTCCTACTCTTCCACTTCCTCTCTTGCTCTGATAAAAAATGGCGAATGTCTGCGTTGCTTCGTTGAAGCGTAGCCAAATTTAATTTTAAATTTTATGAACGCACATCAAAAAATAAGTGTGCGAAGAGCCAAGGACAAGGGGCTAAGGGCAAGAGGATGGAAGTTGGGGCAAGCTTCTTGGGGGTTGTCTGCCCCAAAGAAGTTGTGGCATTAAAATATGAAAAACAATTAAGCCGCGCACAACGCTCTGGCGGCGTCTGCAAGCAAAATTTAAGTTAAGATTTCATTCAAGATGATTCTCTCGTGTAAGAGACGACTGACTCTAACCCTGCCCCGCCCCAGTCTCCTGTGCTCTGCCTGCAAACAAAATGAGTATTATGTACTATATTTCAATTCATTATGAATTATTCAAGGTGTGGCATGCAGCAAGGAAGTGAGGAAGAGAGGGAGAAAGGGTTGGGGAGGGGGGGGAAGGTGGCATGCAATACGACAGACACTTAGCTGCCTCTTGCTGCAGTTTTGTGGCATATTATGGCGAAAATTTTGCTCATGGCAGACAGCCTGACAAGCCGCATTTCAGTCTCAATTTTGTTTCTTGTCGTTGTATTTGCCGTTGCCGTGTTGAGCAATAAAATGTAATCAATTATTTAAGCCCAGCCAAATGTACATTTTGTAAAAACAAGCAACTGTTGGCAGCTGCAATTTTCAAATGCAAACAGAGAGACAATCGCACTGAGCTGAATTGAAAAGGCACTTGTGATTTGTCATGGACTCTAAATATATTTTCAATGGCTTCTGACTCTTTTTTTTTCCTTTTTGTAAATAAAAATCGAAACATTTTATCCAATTGCTGGCTCTAAGCAGAACCAATAATAAAAGTGAAGTAAACATATTTGATATAAAATATTCAGCAACAACGAGTCTGTGGTTAAAAATAAGTAAAGTAAAAATATTTTATATTAAAAATTCTATTCAGCAACAAAGAGAAGAGAATCTTTAGTTGAGTCTAGAGTCATTTCTTGTTTGTTCATGTAGTTCATTTATATATCTGTCTGATCATTTTTGTTGTTTGATAAAAGAAAATTCATGTCTTTACTTTGCTCAGTTATTTAATGAATAAAATGTAATTTTCGCCTAATTAAATTATTAATAAATATTACTTTTTTTACAATTCTTTCTCAAATATCGTATAACTTGTCTCTTACTATGTGTGTTACTCTTCGAAGGAGGGAAGCTAAAATATCTTTACTCGATACCTCAGGCCTCAGAATATCATTTTAGCCAGGCGGAAAAAGTGTTTTTCACTTTCATACTCTGCAAATGGAAACTAAGGGCATATTGTTTTTGTTAAAATGGGCTTAACAGCTGAAGGTATATTATTGAAGCACTTAGGCATATACATTTATTTTGCATTGTTTTCATCAATTTTTAATCAATTATTTCTTCTATCTATCAGGTTCTAAAATTTTATATATCCTGAAAATTTGTACGGAATTTATTGCATATGTATGTCGATTTTACAGCTCAGCATAGCATACACAATATCTTTTAGTCGGATACTGACGACTTGAGCATATTGGCTGGCTTTTTTTGTTGTTAATCTATGCAAGAGGCAGGCAAAAGTATTTTGCATAGTAAAAGTGGCAAACGCTGTAGACAGCATACTACTATGCTGGCCAAATGCTATTGTTGTTGTTGTTATTTTTATTATTATTATTGTTGTTGGTGTTGCTGTTGTTGTTGTTGTTATAGGCCAGAGTTTATGGCCGTTTTGTTGGCTGGTTAGTTGGGTTAGTTGTTGGTCTGGGTTGGTTGGGTTAGTTTGGTTGCTTTTCTTTTTTTAGGTCATAAGACGTTACGCCAAAAGCGCCGTTCAACATTTCGTTCTATTTTAAAGACATTTGTTATAGTTGTTGCTGTTGGTGGAGTTGTTGTTGTTGTTACTGTTGTTGTAGCCGTCAGGCTTCAAGATTGGCACTTGATTGGCGTATATTTCCTGTTGCATACTTAAGTTTTTCGCTTTAGTTATAGAGCACGGCCAAAGCCCAAATAGTAGAGAGTTGGCAAGTTGGTGCATTTCTATTTGTATAACTGACATGTGGAAAATTTGCATTGAGTGGAGTCGACCTGGCTATTATAAGGGTGCTGAAGGTATAAATATTTTTAGCAGGTATCGGATTGTTCCACCTTTAAAGTTGCTCGCATTTTTCGATTTTTATTTTATTTTTTATTTTTGCCTTATTTAATTAAATAAATGCAATAAGTAAGCGTCAACGCATCATCTGTCGCGTAATTTATAATTTGTGTTGCCATAATGGTCAGTCTCTCAATACATATAAATATATATATATGTACATATATATTTATATGTGTGTGTGTGTGTCTGTGTGCTGTTGCTTTCATTTTGACTGCGCTGCAAATATTTCGCATTAATATGGCGGAAAATCCATAATCGAATTACAGAGCTGCGGCTCTTTTGTTTCCCATCTCTCAATCTGCATGTTTATATGTGCGTGTGTGTGTGTGTCCATGAGTGTGTGTGTTTGTATCGCTTTAATTGAATCCTTAACACTTTTGAGCTACTTACGTCCAACACGTTGCGTATGCGTAACTTATTATTATTATCGTTGTTGTTGTTGTTATTGCAACAGCTGTCAGGGCTGCGTAAAAGGTTAAAATAATTCAGGGATTGAACGCAAGCGCAAAAATGAAATTTCTTTGTGAAACTCAAGCAAGGTTCTGGGTACAGTGTGGTATACATAGACCCTACAACTCCATATAAACATTTATTATTTATATTTTCTTTTATTATCAATTAGTCAGTTAATTAATTAATATAGAGCAAAAATAATTATGTAATCGATATATTAGTCTCCGCATCAGTCATCAACCAGTTCGTTAGTTTTAGTTTTAACGTATATCATAAGTCTGTCCATCGTTTAATCCATCGAAACTTTTGTAGATGTCAAAACAATTGCTATTTAGTTTTGCATACACATCAATCTGTCAATCAATCCGTCAATCAAGCCTCAGACAAACAGTTAAGATAACATCTTATCTTTAGGCCTGCTCCAGTAAGTCAGAGTCAATCAATGAATCAGCCTACCTTATACTACCTCGCACAGCAACTGTCATTTAGTTGTGCAGTGTGTTCAGCCCTGAGGCGGCATCCATCTGAGTTTTCCAATTGATTTGTCTGCATTCAATAAAGTCGCAACAAACAAACCATTCAATCTATCGGAACGGAACGGAACGAACTCTTCCATTTGCATTTACCTCTCTTAATTTTTATTTATATATATATATATGCAGATATATATGTATATATATATAGAGCCGCACAGAGCTTATTGGCATATTGACAATTACATGGACGATACATATAAATTAAGCAAGCGGTCCGATCGGAGTGACGCCTGACCAGCAGCAGCAGCAGCAGCAGCAGCAGCGGCGGCTGCGTTGACTGCGACGTAGGCAGCGGCAGTGGCTGCGACTGAGGCTCAGCTTGATGCGGCTGGCCAAATTTAATTGACAACTTACTGTTGTACTGGCTGGCGTGGCCGCGGGGCTCAAGCGGCGTAGGCAGAGATATACGCCGCGCAATCTGTCACAGCTCAAAGACACACAAACACACACACACACACACACACACACACACTCAGACACATACACAGGGACACAAACAGTTTGACCTGGCAAGGCTTACAAATTAAAATTCAATATTAACGGTCTGTAAAAAAATACAACAACAACCCGAATGAAAATAATTTAATAGCAGCAGCGGCGCTGTCAGTATGAGGGGGAGCATATATATATGAGAGCGAAGGGCGGCGGAAAGGGGGAGTATATATATCGGCTATTGGCTTGGCGTATTTCCATAATCGTGACTTCATAAAAATTAAACTTCGATTTAAAAATAATGAGCAACATGACGTGTTGTTTGTACGTTCGGCGCACTGCATGCGCTAGTTGGCTGCCCAGTCAATATTATTATAATGTGTTGTACAGACAATACAGTCGAAATAAAAACAAACTGGAAGCAGTTTATTAAATATGCATGCAGCAGAAGGCAATTAATTTAAATTTAGGTTTATTATTTCAAGTATATCGAAAAGGAAAAAGCAAAAAACCCAAAAAAATAAATAAAAGAAATGCAATCATCAAATTATGCAAATTATCAGCGTGTGTTAATAATACTTTGCATTTGCGAGAGATCCACATTTTAATAAGCCGGTCCAATGGGCGCTTTAAAGCTGAGTAATAATATAGCTGTAATATTTGTATACAAATATCTCTCTCACATTTCTTGAGATAAGAAATGATTTTTAGTATGCCAGCTCAGGCATTAGAAAGCCCTTTTATGTTAAGTATAATATAAAGATGCAGATTCTATATAATAGCGATTCTCTAGAGATTTTGATTATCTTCTTGGATCTATCATAGGATAATTTTTTTATTCTATTTCTCAAAGTATTCTGCATGCCTTTTAACAATCCAACTTTACCTACATGAACAAAATTTGCTACTGCAATATCCCAATATACTTAAAGGCAGTTTTGTATTGTCTGCCTTCTCATTTGTTGAAAATTCTTCAAAGTTTTCTGCGGCCAAGAGAAAACAACGTAAATATCTTTTGGTCTGCATGCTGCATGGGCTTTATTGAACGAATCGAGTTGAAGCATTGACAATGGTCTCAACAATGGTGTGAAAAACGCAAACACTCAGACACCTCAGTTTCAACTGGATGAGCAGCTGTCTGACTGCGTGTGTGTGGGTATTTGTGGGTGTGTATATGTCGCTTGTGGATAAATATTTTTAATACGCGTCGCATTCAACCGCAATACAAGGCAATTAAATATTTCAAGCCGCAACGCGTCGCAACGCCTCGCACATCCGACACGAAAAAAAAAAAAGAAGCGTATTGGAGTCGGAGGCTCAAAAGCGACTGGCAGCATTTACCGGAGCACAAAAGCAACAACAACAACAACAACGGCAACAGTAGCAGCAGCAACAACCGCTTTTATCCTGCCAGTTGGCGGTCAGAATGCCACAGTTGCAACTGCAACAGCAACAGCATCTGTTTGCGTGCCACAATTGTCGCTTGATCTTTATTTCTGTTGTTGCAAGAGCAACAGCAATTGTTGCTGTTGCTGTTGTTGGCGCTGTTTCGGCATCTGCTGCTGCTGTTGCCGGCTCAATACAATTGTAATATTCAGATCCTGCTTGGTGTTTTTTGCGCTTCTGTTTTTTAATTGGCGGCCATAATAATCAAATAATTTGTTTATTGAAAAACATTTTTTACAATTATGTAAACAACAAATTGATTTCCAGCATGAGTAATTGCCATAGCCCTGCTGCAAGTTGAGTCTGTAAAAAATATGTGTGTATACACAGATATGTGTGTGTGTGTGTGTGTTGGAATACCTATGTTTATTGCCGCCTGCCTGCCTCATTGTGGAATGCAATTATTGCAAAATAACACAAATAATAACTGCGCAAGGCAACGAACTGCAACGTGCCCCATTCGAGTTGCGTCGCTTTCGGCGTCAAATGTTGCACGTTTTTTGCATTTTTGTGCGAGTGTCAAAATATGCTATTTAAAGATTCCATCAAATATTAATAGTATGGGTTAGCCGAGGGAGGCGTAACGAGACATAGTTGATTGTGAGTATTGGAGATGCATGTAACTGTGTGTGTGTGTGTCTGTATGGGTGTGTTTTTGTAGTGGTAAACATTGCCTACATTTAGGCTGTAACTTATAAGACTTAAGACTCCTTTAACTAGAGCTCTAGAATAAAACTCTCAACTCTAGAGAAGTAACTTGACTCAAAGAAATTCTTGAGAATTTGTAAAATAAATATTATTATATATGTATAATAAATTTAAAAAATTAATAATAGGTATCATGCCTAAAATTTAAGAACTGAAAAACTTTCGACATAGATTTTTTTCCAAAAGTTTAAGCATGATTGCGAAAGAGTCAATTTCCAAAGCCATATTTAAAAGAGAATGAGAAATATCTTGTGTTTGTGTGCCTGCGCTAGTTATTAAATTTTTTGTCCTTGATATGAGTAAAGCAATTTCAGAGTTAATTTGTGTTATGTGCCCCAACAGCCAGTGGATAAAATGAGCCGATTGAGAGGTAGAGAGAGACAGAGAGAGGCGAGTGATTTGTAGATAGAGAGAGAGGGAGAGATAGAGAGAGCAGCGAGTTAGGGCTCTGTGCAATGCATTTGATAAACTGTCACTGGGAATGGGTAACTTCACTTTGGGCATATTTAATGAAAATGTTGCCAAATGATAGGCGGGCGTGTAGGCGGCAGTTGAGTGGGTCGTTTTAAGAGGGAGGGGCTCGGGAGCGTGGTTGATTTTGACGTAACACTTTGGTTGCGATTTGACATGACAAATATGTGCATTGGCATGCAGCAGGACAAACACACACAAGGGACGAGACACAGCGAGACACACGATAATGAAGCAGCACAAGTAGCATCCACATTATCATTATCATCATAATTATCATTAGCATTATCTGTGCGCTGATTATCGTGTTTTGCATTTGCGCATTGCATGATTCAATAATGATTGAATTAATTGCGTTAATAACTGACACTAGCCGCAGCCCCACGCAGCATCAGCAATGGCAACTGCAATAGCAGCAGCAAGCAGCAAGCAGCAAGCAGCAGCAGCAGCAGGAGCAGCAGGAGCAGCAGGAGCTACAAATGGTTGTCAACCTGCAGCGTACAACCTATTGCCTGCCTGCCTGCATCCTGCCTGCATTTGGCTTGCATCCTGCGCCGCTGCCGCTGTCTGGCCCGTGCTGTCCTTTCTGCTGGCTCAAAGGCGCTTTGTGCCACCATCTTGAGTGTGTGGCAAAGCCTGTAGACAAACTCAGGCATACAAATCGAATTTGCGTGGCTAAGTAGCCGCACGTCCGACTCCTGCCAAGTCCGGCGAATCGTCCTGTGGCTCCAAATTAGTGATTTTGATTTGCGCATTACGCATACGCCATGTGTGCCAGCTAATGTGTGTGTGCGTGTGTGTGTGTGTGTTTGCCTGTCTCCTTCCAGCTTAAACCGTCTATTATGTGCGTCGCTCTGCTTGTTGGCATTTGATTGATAACATACGATTAATAAAATATTGAACAGCCGCAACACACAGCAGACCCAAACTACAAACACACACTCATACACACACTCACACACCTCTCTCTGCATTGTTGGAAAAAAGCATAAATCAGTTATTGGCCAACTAATTTATAATAAATTGATGGCATTTCATTTCTAGCTACCTCTCTAGCGGGGTATCTCTGGTTCTGGTTCTGGTTGTGTTTCTGGTTAGTTTTTAGTTGAGCTTGTCTATAATCTAATTTGTTTATTTTGTAGCCAACTTTTGTTGATGTCCCTGTCCATTCTAATAACTGTTAACAGCAATATGCTTTTAATGCGTTTTACCAAAACAATTTCAAATTAATAATACATAACAATTACAGCGAGATGAGAGTTGATTAAACTTAAACGTGTGCTTGCAAATGTTTATAATTGCAATAATTACAAAAAAATTGATTAATTGGAATAACATTTTTTTAATATTCTAGAATTAAAATTAAGACTATAAAAATATAAAAATTTATAAATGTGCAACTAAAATCGAATTGAGTTTTAATACCTAAAAAATTATTTTATTGATACAGCAAATTTACGAAGGCAAAAATTGGGTAATTAAGGAAGAACAATTTTTTTTAATTAAAAATTTCTATAAAAATTTATACAAATTTGTGAAAATGTAGAGCTTGTTACTTAAATTCATATTCGTATTTTATTTAAAATCAAGACAGCATATACAATATATATTTATGCACAGATTTTCCTACCGTTTCAATTTTCGTTTAGTATTCAGCGTATTTTTTTGCTCCGAGTTTTCTTTTCAAATTTCTCTTCGAATATATTCTGTTCATTTTTCTTTTATTTTCCGATTTTATTCTTGCTGAGTGTTAGGAGTGTCTTATACATATCCGTGCTCATGATTATTATTTTGCGCCCGCTTTTGTTTCATATGCATAAGTTTTGCCAGTGTGTGTGTGTGTGGATGTGTTTGTTGTTGCTGAACAAAAGTAAAGGGAAAAGCTCGCTCGCGCGTTAGCTACAAGTATATTAAAAAAAAAAGTCAAGACGGGGTATGAAGGTGGCAACAGACATCAACCTTTTGGCACCTTTGTCTTGCTGCCGCATCTGCTTCACACTTTTAATTTGACATACACACACACACACACACAGAGACCCCCTCACATCTGTTTCGTTAGACAAAGGCACAAAGTTTTGTTTGATTCCTTTTGTGTGTGCAGCCAGCGAGGACAACAACAAACGGCATAAGCAACAACAACAACAATAGCAACAACATCAGGCAAATAATTATCATTGATACAAAAGCATAATGCATGGCACATACTTTTTAGCATATGTATGCATATCTTAAATATAGATATAGATATAGATATGTGTATAGTATATACATTTGCCTGATTAAAATGTCGAGTTTGTTGTTGTGCCCCTCACATCTTGGCTTGAAAGCTTTAAACAAAAGCTGCGAAGCATGAAAAGTTCATTATTGATTAAAAGAGATTGTCAAAAGAATATTGAAATAATAGAAAGATATTTCAAGAACTATAATAAAGGCAATTTTAATTAAAGTCTATGTTAGTTTGTAGTCTTGTATTTTTGTTTTACTAATTTTGATCTAATTTAATTTTCCTTTGTAAATATTAATTTAAATACTTTTTTCTTAATTTATTTACAGCTTTTTTGTTTAAGTGAAAATGATAAATGAAAAAGGAAAATACATATAGATATATTTATATTTTATATATACATCAGAGGCGGCAAATGCTTAAAGGTAAGTTAAATGAGGCCTGTTAGTTGGTTCTATAATCTCTTTATGTAATATTTATCTATATATTAACCTCTGCAAATTGCATATTTGGTCTTAAGTTTTGCTGTTGTTGTCTTCGGGCGGTCATGCCTAGAAAATTGTTGTTGCGGTGCTTGAAACAGACGCTTAACTAGCCATGAAACCGCACACTTAAGCGCACACTTGAGCACAGCAGCAGCACAACTCAGCCACACACACACAGACACGCACACAGTCGCACCCGCACGCACAGCTACAGCTGCTGCCTTGGCTGGTTTGCTGTTTCTGGTCGCCCAGGCGAATGTGCCACAAATGTGCGCCCGCAAAAGTATGCAACGGAAAATGTTGCCCGCTGGCTGTTGCTTAAGTCTGTGCAAGTATATATATATATATATATACATATAAATATATATATATATATATATGTGTGCTTATCAGGCAGTCTGTTGCCTCAGCTGCTGCTGCTGCTATGGCTGCTGCAGTGTCTCAGCCACATGCAAATGTCCTTGCAGCTTGCCAGTTGCCCCAGCTGCCGTTCTCTCCTTTTGTGCAGCGGCCAGTTATGCTGGCTGCCACTTTTGCGCTCACTTGACTTTTAAGGCTGGCAGCCAACAGAGGCGCAACAAGTAGCAGTAACCACACAAACAAAAACGAAAAGGAGCCGCCGGAGCAAAGGGCAAAGCCGAGACTGACAGCTCCTTTTTAGTTTTGTTTTTCACGTTTTTTTCGGGTGGCAAAATCACAGACAATAAAAGCGCAAAAATATCCATGAAAACATCATGTCAACACGCCCAAAAAAACAAAAAACCAAAAAAAAAAAAGAACTGTTAAGGAAAAGAGGGTGTGCTGTGGCAAGGGGCAAGTTGCTACATTAGAGACAAGTGGCAGAAAGTAAACGTAAACGAAAAATGTTTGGCAAAGTGCCGCCTAAGGATGCCAACAGGGCGAGCCATGGGGGTGGCTATGATGGCCTTTAGCAGTGGTTGAAAGAGGGTATGATGGGTTAAAAGAAGTGTATGAAAAAGGTGAAAAAGAGAAAAAATGTGAAGAAAGCACTAATGACTAATGGGTAGTGATAAAATAAACAGTTATAAAGATATCAGATTATCATGAGTAGTGATGAGATAGGCAGATATAAAAAGATCAGATATAGTATTCCGATTTTCAATATAGACCCATATAGGGTATCTGCTAGTTGAGCACAACTTTAGGTCTTCACTTACTTTTTTTTGTGGGTTAGCTTTGAGTGTGGGTTAAGGGTTGGGTGTTGAGTTTTTTTTCCAGTATTTTTTTTTTTATTTGGGCATGTCTTTGGGCCGAGCTGTGCGTCTGCCACAGCAGTTTGCGGCACTTGCTCTCGGATTTTCTGGTTTATTTTTCGCTTTTTTTTTTGGGGTGGCTTGTACTTGACCTTGAGCTACAAGCCAAGGCGACAACAGCAAAGTGAGTGAGAGAGACAGAATAAGAGTAAGTGGGAGAAGAAGCGAAAGCGAGACAGTTGAGTAGACAGCACGTAGAATACTTTTTGGAGTGAGTGTGTGTGGCCAGCTTGTTGCTGCCTGCCACACACATACACACTAACACTCACAGTCAGTAACAATTTGTGATTTTGCGTGTGTTTGTGCGACTGTAAGTTGTGCCAGGCAAGCAGACAAGAATAAGCATGGCTACAGCTAAAGCTGGAGCTGCTGCTGCTGCTGCTGCTGACTGCCGTCTGCTGATTTTCCTTTTTCCGTTTCCTCAGCCACGTTCCCCAATCACGCCCGACCCCAGCTACTTAAACTTGCGGCTCTTTTCGGTTGCTGCCGTAGCAACTGCTGCTGCTGCTGCTGCTGCTGTTACTTTCTTCGTTTTGCTGCTGGCTTGGTAAAATCTGTTTGCGTTGATTTCGGGGGCATATTTTTGCCAAATGTGTGTGCGTGCGTATTTTGTGTCGGGCCTAGTCAAGTGTTACGCAATGCAGCAACAACTACAACATCAACAACAACTATAATAATAGCAATAGCAACAACAGAGCTGCTGTTGTTGCTTTTGTTGTTTCAGCCACAATTATTTGTGGTTTCCGGGTTTTTGTGGCTTTCCAGCACAAGCGCAACATGTTGCCGGACCTTTGCCATTGACACCCACACACATACACACACGAGCTCTCACACACACAAACGTTTGGACACTTGTTGCGCGCATTTGTATAAGCTTTTTCTCTCTGGCTTTTTTTTTTTTTTTTTGTGGCTCAAATGCAATATTTTAATTTGTTGATTTACTGCGCCGACACTTCATTCACCACAAACACAATTACACACACACATAAGCACAACAAACCATTTATTTAGCTGTTAAATTATATTTGTTGTTGTTGTTTGCCTCTCAGCCAAATCGTGTTTTATGTTATGCATTTTTAATGTTTTTTTGCGTGTCAATTTGCCAAATGCGCAAACATAATTTGTTGCATGTTTCTAGTTTGTTTTTTGTTTTATTTAGCTTTTTTTTTTTTTGTGCACTCTTTATTAATTTTTGTGTTATCTAATGGGTTTTTTTTGCACGCATTTAGCTAATTGCTCTCTCAATTGTTTTTTGTTTTTAGCTGAGCTTTGATTTTGCATGGATTTTATATTAAGGCAATTTATCAACGATTGTGGCAGATTTTAATGCAATTTGTTAAGCATTTTGAAGTGTAATTAATTGAAATTGTTTACGGATTTTTGATTAAGTAAATTTTTAGGCGCACAAAATTGTGTGTGATTTAAAAGTTTTTCATTATACATCAATTTGTTAGTTGACTAATCAGCCTGTGATTAAAACTGCCTTTGATTAGATTAGTTTGGATTTGGCATGAAATTAGTTTATTATGAATTGAGAAAAGGTGCATGAGGAAGTTTGATTGAGCGAGTTAAATGATGATTAGTGGTAGAATTTGTTGAAATTATGATGAGAAGTTTAGCTGATTATCAGCTAAATATTCTATAGAACATTGTTCAGTTCTTCTACTTTTCGACTTTGATTCAAAAACTCATTAATAGAAAATATTTAGCTGAACTATTATTTCTCTTAAATCGTTTCTACACTTTGACCTTAAAATAACATTAATTCTAATGCAAAATTCAAACAATCGCTGAACCGTTAAGACATCAAATTGAAGAAAATGCAGGAAATCTGCACTAGTTTTTCGCTGCAACAGCAGCGGCAGCCACAACACCATTTACTAAGGAAAATAACAACTATAAGTTTTTTATTGTTTTTTTTTTGCTTTTTGTTTTGTATTATAATAATAAAGTGGCAATGTCGCAAGTGGCAAGCGGTGAGCTGCGGCAAGTGGCAAGTGGCATAAATTGCAGTCTCATTCAAGCGGCTGTGTGGCGGAAGTAGTAGGTAGGCCAAAGTGAATTGCGTAGAGCAAAGCGGACAAAGAGAAGCAGAGAGAGAGAGAGAGCGAGAGACACGGGGAGAGAGAAAGAGAGTCTAAAGAAAGCGGCGCTTGCGGCCAGCAATTGCCAGCTTAAAATGTGCTCCAATGCCTCCGCTCCCTCTGATACTTATCTGCATACGGGTTTTACTATATACCATATAGATATATATAGTTATATATGCCGTTCGTAGCAGTAACAAAAACTGCAAAGCGCCAGCTGAGGAAGCAACATAAAAAATCAAGTAAGAGAACTCGGGAAGAGTGGTTGACTACGTAGATACTCTTTGGTTTATTGTGAAATAAATGACTATACTGAGAGAGTATGATAGACATTCTGCTTAGCCTCATGCTCTCAGCTTTATGACAATATCTATGATATATTTATCTGAAAGTGAATCATATTCATATATAAATATCATATAAATTATATACATTTATTTCATTTATATATATACAACTATTATAATAGCTCTTTCCTATCCTTTACATCTTTCCCCTATGTTAATCTACCCGTTCTTCATACATTTTTCCACTGAGTGCTGGGCATAAAAACAGCAACAACACGAAAAAACTACAACAACATGTGTTATGTGCTCTGTTGCGGCAATAATCACTCGCTGTGCTGTTGCTGTTGCTGTTTGTTGTGCCACATATGAATGAATGCCTTCATATTGTTGTTGTTGCTGCAGTTGTCGTCGTTGTTGTTGTTTTTGTTGCTACACACCACGATGTGTCGGCATTTAACTTCTCAACTTTTTCCTTTTTTTTTTTTTGCATTGTCCGTTTGACGTGGGCGTCTGTTGTGGCAACAGGGGAAATAGGGGTGTGGGTCTGTGGTGGGGTGCGGGGGTGGCAGATGGAGGAGCTGGACGCTCGCTTGGAAAAGCAAGTGCAGGAAACTACTTTGCATTTAATTGTCTGTAATGACGTGCAATATAAAATGTTAAAATCTAAAAATGTAAAAATCCAACACACACACACACACACACTCACCCACAAACACACACACAAACACACACTCATCCACTGGCAATGGGAAAACGTTGTCGACACAGCTGCAAGTGGAAAATGTTTTACAGTTTTCATTTTGCATCGGCCTTGCCCTGATATGTTTGTATGTAGCCCGTTTGAAAACAATGTGTTGATGTTTGATATTTGCATTAAAAGTCAGTATGGTGATACATCATGTATGCAGATGTAAGATTTGCTTTATTAGTTCTTCATATTGTTGGCTTTACATACATATATATATACATATATGTGGATAGATAGAGCTTGGATTAATTAAAAAGCCTTGTCTATAGAATGTGTGTAGGCAAGGCAAGCTATATGGGTTTGTTTAACTACTTCATCCAATCAGCTATAAAATACTATTATGAATAACTCTGATTGTTCTGTTTAATAGATCTGAGTTGGTTGTTCTGGTTTATTTATTATATTAGATAAAGTTTTCTTATTTGGCAAATCTAGTGAATAAATGGGAGAATATTCATTTTTAATATCACAGATTTTTCTTTTTTTTTTTTTTGGTTAATCATATAATACCTTTGTTTCGGTAATTTATATTCTAACTGTGCTTTCTTAGCCATTTTTTTCATGAACTTCATTTCATTTCGAACTTCAGTCGAACTTCTTTTGACTGATTGGAGTTAAGTTCTACTGCTACAAAATGTTGTGTCACTTTTTGCCTATACCACACACACACACACAATTCTCGTTGCAAGTTCTTGGCTAAGTGTTTTTTCTTTCTTTAGCATTTTCCCGCTTTTGTGCCTTGGTGGCCTTTGGTTGTGGTGCTTATTAACTGCTGGGGACTTTGACGTTTTGTCGCCGTCGCCGTCGCCACAGACTTTTGATTTATGTTTGGCAAATGGGTTTTTACGAGTCGCCTGGCAAAATGTGAAATGTACATTGATTGCTCCACATTTTCTAGCTGTTAATTATGGCAACAAATTATCGTAAATTAGCTTGGATCGTGGGCCAGTAAAGTTGGAAATTTTATTAATATTTGTAAAATTGTAAAAAGTTTCGCCTCACACTCCAGAAAACGAGGAGCTCCATAAGTAATGCACAGTCGTGCAGCACGCCTCCATTTTATTCCTTTTTCAACGGAGTACAACTCTAACCACAAGGCGTTACAAAATCGAAAGCCAGATACCCAGCCCTGCCCTGCCTCGACAATACACGCCGTCGCCCTCGTCCTAGCACTGCTTTTAAAGGGGGCTTACGTGCGCAATTGTGCGCTAAAACCAAACATGCATATTTTCACTTATTATTTTCATACGTAGCATAAAAAAATACTGAATGAGTTTATTAAAAATAAGCTGGCATGGACTACGATATACGCTGGATGAGTTTTTAAATGGATGAAGAATGGATCAACATAGATGAAGAGATTTCTCAAATAGATTATTATAATCTTTTATCATTGTTTTTTTATGTACCCAATATAACAAGGTATATATATTCTCTGCTCTCTGTCGGTATACCCTAATATAATTGTCTTTCAATGAGTGCAGGGTATCAAAATAACATTGAGCCTTCGCACAGGAAATCGACACACACACACAAAGACTTACGCATACAGAGACAGAAACAAAGTGCCGCCCCGGCCATGACGACTGCTCTGGTCGATCTATTGAGCCGTGAATATGTTGGAATATATAATCAAGTGTAATGCAACACGCCCGAGACACCACCCTAGTTAGTTTGCCATGTGGGCGTGTGGGCGTGTCGATGGCAAGGGGCGGTGGCAAATGCCGTGGCAGATATTAGGTATGAGGATGACACCCTTTTTCATACACTTGGCAAGCGCACATGACTGAGTCTCAAGTCGCGTCGAGTCAAGTCAATCACCGCCAGAGCGTCTGCAAGCAAGTGAGAGCTGGGAGCTGGGAGCTGGGAAGTCCTTGGCAGTCCTTGCCAGGAAAGGCAGGCACAAGTGAATCATAATAATAATATTAAATTTGATTTTCAGCCTCGGCTGCGGCTGATTTTCATTCTGTGACGTCGCAAGAAATTGCGCTGATTGCGCAAAAGTATCGATGACTTCTTCAAGAGTACGCCCATATAGCCACGCCTCTTCGCCTGTCGCCCAAATGCTGAGTGGGCGTGTCGAGCCGAGAGTTCTTTTGAACCGTCGAGTGGGCTGCTTAATCAAATTTGAAGCGGGGCAAAGCGTTCGATACAAATAATGCAATTTGGCAGCAGGCAACAAAGTTGATTAAATAAATATAAAAATATATACATATACATTTATATGAATATATATATATTGTTTTTGTTATATATATTATTAGCGTGCTCAACTTAAATAAATAAAATGCCCAAAACAAAATACGCTGCTGTCTACATTTTTATGGCTAGAAGGCGTTGCACTTTATATGGCAGACGGCTTTTACGGCTGCAACTGCACCTGCCCAGAGCTGGATGCCCCACAGGCCGCACCACCACCAGCTGCACCCCCAGCAGCATTCGCACCACCCACAGTGGTTGTAAATTTTATTGCGCTGGCTGCTGCACTTGGCTCTTGACTGGGTCTTGGCAACATTGTTGCTAACGTTAGAATTTTTACGACTGATTCACTAGAGTTTATCCGGTTCACATTCTTATGTCTCTCTATCTCTTTCTCTTTGTGTGTGTGTATGTGAGTGAGTGGATAAATTACATAGTTTGTATAAAAGTCCTTTTCAAAAACTAATACAATAGTTATGACAAGCTAATAAACACGCTTGTCTATAAAATACTACGCAAATAATGTGTGAACGAGGCAGGCTCGGATGTAAATGAAGAAAAACGCCATTCGTTTCTCAACAATTGATTATTTGCTAAAATAATTAAATTTATGGGGTATACAAGTCTTAGAAAATAGTCTAATTATAGTTGAAATAGCATTAAAATATCTTGTGACTGTATAAGTGAAGTATTTTATATGTAAACCTTGTAGTTCTAGGTCTATGATAAATCAAGATATAAAGTCGTTCGCCACTTGAAACTCTGTTTGAAAATCCACTGAATCTGCTTACTGAACTTTTTAGCTGCTTTATAAAAAATTGTTTACCGAGTACAGGGTATTTTGGAAACTCTCTCCTGCCCATACTCCTTCGTTTATGCTTGAATACTTTCTATCACTTTTTATGCAGCACAGCTGTGGCATATGTCATAATAAGCTACGTGCTTGCTGCCTCCCTTCATAAATTTTATGCAAAAAGAGCTGAATATTTATAAAGAATTTTTGAATATAATAAAGATTATATATATTCGAATATGAGATATTCGGTTTGAGCATCTTCTAAATCCAATTTTGTAAAAAAAAAAATATATACATAAATATAAATATTTATAACAGCTGAATTTGCAGCGGTTTGTGCAAATAATTCATTTAAAATTTTCTACGATTCAGTTTAATTATAAATAAATATGACCACTGTCAAATATGAAATATGTCTAAACATAAATATATTTTTGTGCGCATAAATAAAATTTTTTAATTTGAAATATACATATATCTTTGTTGATTTATTAGGCTAATAATATATTCTTTCTTTAAAATATTTTCTTCAAAAGTGTAAAATTGAGTTCAATTGAAATGTTTAAGCATATTTCTTTATATATATAAATTACTTGCGTTGTCTGTGTGAGTGTACGTAAATTTATTGCTGGCACTGTCTGCTGCGTCTTGTGCGCCTAATTGTTTTCCGCCTCACCCCTCTGCCATGCAATGCCGCCCTAGCATTTGTCGACATTTGAAAATTTGATTATTTAGCGGATGTTTAATTGCACCTATTTAATTTTTCGCATGTGGTACGCGAGCTAATTAGCATTTGTATGTTTTCATTTTCATTTTCATTTTGAATTGCAATTGTCATGTAGTTTTGTCTTTTTTATTTTAAGTACATATTTTTTTATTTGTTTTTTTTTTATTTCTTGTTGCCATCAGCAGCAGCAAAGTGCAAGCAGCAACAGTTGCTCGCTTGTGCACCGGAGAATAACAATTAAACTAAATTTAAATTATATGTGTAATACTTGCTGCTGTTTTGTTGTCTGCTGCTGCTGCTGCTGCTTGAGCTCCCCAACCTGTCTGCTCTCCTCTCGATCTACCGCTCTTGCCCCACTGTCGTAATTATAGCAGAGGAGGCGGCAATCGAGCTGCAACATTCGTCATCGTCATCATCATAATCATCATTGTTGCTAACCGAGTGTTGAGGTCTCTCTTGTTTCTATACCCTGTATATCTACTATATAACTAAGAGGGGTATTATCATAATATTTATCTGATTGTTGAGAATGATTAGAGCTGATTCTTGTCTTCATAATAATTTATCATTCGCTGGCCTCTTACTTCTTTTTGCTCCCCTCTTTTCTTTCCCTCTCTTTGAATTCGGTTTTCAGTCCCTCCTTGTCCCACTCCATCTCTACTTAAATCGCTTTCATTTCCATACCGTTTTTCTCTTTGTATAATCCTACTCTTGCCTACTCGTTCTTCTTTATTTTTGCTGACTTCTTTCTTCCTTCCTTATGTTGCTCTATCTCTCGTTCAATCAGCATCTTTGTCTTAGTCGCTATATTTCTAACTCAACCTCTATCCTTCTCTCTCTCTCTCTCTCTCTCTTGCTATATTAGTTGTGTTTTCGCCTCTATTGAACCCATGGGAATTGCATAGCGGGCTGATTTGAAGCTCAAATACGAGGCCAAGATCTCTAAACAAGGCATCTTCTAGTCGTTCACTCTTGATTGGAGCAATTTTAAATGTGGCTGCTGCTGTTGCTGCTCTTGTTGTTGTTGCTGCAGTTGCATATTTATTTATTATTATTTTTTGTGTAATGCTTCACTCATTCGTTCGCTCGTTCGGTCTTTTGTAGTCTTTTTATTGTTGCATTATAATTTCTACTTAGCAAAACTGAGGATGTGATGCAACTGCAACTGCTGCTGCTGCTGCCTCTGCTGTTGCTGATGTTGTTGTTGTTGTTGTTGCTGCTTTAATTTCATTACAATTTTTTGCTGTTGTAGTTATTTCTCAAATAAATCGCACACACATTTTGTATGCAATTATTTTTGTTTGCGCTGACAAAAGGCCTCGTAAGTCAATGCAAAGAAAAGTTGTTTTATATTGTAGTAGTAGTTGTTGTTGTTGAGAAAAGTCATTTGCATTATGCGCCGGAAATTGTTATTAGTAGTTAGTGCTATATTTTTTTTTAACAATTTCGTCTGGGTTGCCATGAATTGGACTTTTAAATGCATCTATGCCTTTGACTTGGCATATTTTTTTTGTATTTTTTGTAAGTTTTTGTTGAAATTTATTTATATGCAAATGTAATTTATTTGCTTTGAAAACTAAACAATAAAATGTGCTAGCTTTTTTCACATGTGATTAAAATCACAGCAGCAATTATATTGTATAGACATATATATATATATTTAGAAACTTATATACATTTATATTTATACAGTTTTTACTTGTGTTTATTTATGCAAATTATGTTAGAGACTTAATGACACTTAATTGTTCGCTTCCTGTGGCTCACGTGCACACAACATTCGACAGTCTCTCTCTCTCTTTTTCTCTCATGTGCAACAATATCATAGCTTAACGCCTTTGCTATGTCATATGACACGGCGTTAAACAAAAGTTTAAATCAACTGCCAGCATAAAAATATAAAAAAAAATCTATGCCACAGCCACAGCTACAGCCATGGCCACGGCCGTGGCGTCATTCTCCAACGAGTCAAGAAGTGTGGCAAAAAAAAAAGGCCAGACTAAAGTAAAAAGCTGTGAACAAACGCTTTAACTTTACAGCTTTCAACTAAATTAATTTACTTTTATGGCCGAGGACACAGTTGGCCCTCGCTATACATATATATGAGCACTGGGCCTGAGCCCTGGCTAACCAGGCTAACCAGACTGCCCATTGTTAACTAAAGCACTCTACAAGTGGGCTTAGCGCATTTGTTAACGGCTTTGAGCGCTGTTTGAGGTGCAAAAACAGTCGAATTAGTATTATGGAACAGTTATATAATAAGTTAATAAGCTCAAGTTCTTAAAGCTATAACTTTGATATTTTTCAAAATGAAAAATATAATTCATGAAATTTTCTCAGTTCTTAAATTTCTAGGGTGCTCAAATAACCGTAAGGAATATTCTTAGGTATACTTTCTTATTTCTATTCAGCCTTTCAGCCTTAGTTGGCAGCCAGTTAAACCCTTTTTTAGTTTTCTGTTTTATTCCTTACACAAATTGTTATAAATGAAATATAATTAAATATTGTCGTTGTCGGAGTGAGTAATAGAGATTACGTATACGCCGCATGGCGCTGCAGTCAAATCAATGCGCTAGCTGCTTGGGCGGTCCGCAACTAATTCACGCTCGCAATAAGTCAGTGCAAACAAATGCTGAACACTGACCCAGCCACAAAGTGTCCGCAAAAAAGCAACAGCAACGGCAACGGCAGTGGCAACAATAACAAAGGAAGAAGCAGAAGCAGATGAAGAAGGGGAGCCGCAGCTAAGTGCGAACTGCGAACTGCGAAGAGTGACTTCTATTCCACTTTTTTTTTTATTATTTACTAAATTGGCGACAAATGCAAAGCAAAAATAAAAACTACCCGCTGAACAATGCGAAGGGCAACAAAAAAATAAAAGGGAGTCAATTTAACTGTAGTTCTGCGGTCTCTCTGTGTGTGTGTGTGCCAATAAATACAAGCATAATAAAAAAATGCTAAGGAAATTGCAGAGTAAAGCAAATAAAATTAATTGAATTCCAATCAACTAGAAATGCAGCCAAGCTAACAACAACAATAATAGAAGCAGCCAGAACAAAGCCACTGCAAAGGTGACCAAGGCAAAAAAAAAAGAAAATGAAAAAAATATTAAATTGTAAAACGCGGCCACCCTGGTAACAACAACAATAAATGCAATTTAATTGTGAAGCAAAAAAAGGCGACGAGAGTGAAACAAAATCTCTATGGAACGAACGTCAAGCAGTTTGACTAAATAAGGACAGTAGGAACTCGTTAAGTGAAATCTAAATGAATTGGGCTTTGAAAATAATTGTAGAGAATAAGAAAAGTATAGGAATCACATTAAAAACTAAAAAAAAAATATATATATATATTAAATACAATAATTTGTTTTAAAAATTTGTTAAATTGTGAGTTTATAAATATATATAATATCATATAAATATGATAAATGTATTTCTATAAAATTAATTCTTATCGATTTTGAAATCACTATTCATATATTTTTCACCCATGTCCTTACAAGTTGAGAAAATTCCATAAATCTATCCGAGTACTACCCTACAGATCGACCAACGATCTAATACCATTTTCCAACCCTTCCGCTCAAGACGAGCATAGAAAATTTAGCAATGCCAAATGCCAGGGTAACTGCTAGTGCAGCATTCGCAATCAGGTCTCGCGCGTAGTTGCTTATTATAATGTAATTTTATGATTTCGTCGCCATTTTCTTGCTAAATTATAGCATAAATAGAAATAGAAAAAAAATTATAATAAAAACGGGACAAGACAAGACGACAGGGAGACGGGGAGAGGCAAGTGGGGGGGCTATAGAGCATTGGGTGTTGGGCAACGCGCAGTCAATTTGCATAAAACCGATCGATATTTTTGATTACATTTACAATACATAGAAAAAGAGACAGCGCAACGGTTTTCCAGTCGAGGTCGCTTCGATTCGTTGGGATGGGGGGCTGTGGGGCGAGGAGTGGGACGCCAGCGGTACAAAAGGGCGTCCATGAGAGGTAGAGTAGGCAGAAGCACTAAATATATAATTTTGTCATCTAAATTGCCCCATCACTGCTGTTGTTATTGTTGTTGTTGTAGCTGGCTTTCGTCGTCTACTTGGGATTTAAAATGCGCTTAAATTCAAAATAAATATAATTATAAGTACCTAGCACAGTAAAATGTCAAATAAAAAGACAAAATGCCGACGACGGCATATTAATTATAATACATAATTTATAGGGGGCGTGGCGGTTAGTGAATTGTAGAAGAAGCAAACGGGAAAAAGAAAATTCCAACTGTCTTATTTCTAATTATATAAAAATAAATTTTAATGTGAGCCCAGTGCGTAGAAGTTAGAGTTAAAGGACAGGGATATAATAAGTCGCATTAGGCGATAAGATAAATTATATATGTGAATTACAGAAAAAGCGGTCGTTGATATGAAAAATCAGCAATGATATATAGAGTAAAGAATGATCTCAAATATAGTGAATACTAAAGATTTCTATATTTATATTTTACTTTTGTACTTGAATGGTTTCATAAGGAATTTAATTTCCGCATATCCGGTACTTAATGTCTTTATTATATCATTTTATAGATGAACATATTTTTTTTTTAATTTTCATTTTCATTCAAGTATCGAAATCTTTTAAAGCTGTAAAATTTATGATATGTTACAATACTCTATGAATAAGAAGTTTCTAACTTTTGCTTGGGTTAACTACGTTCATATCTATATAAATCTAGTTTAAGACATAATCTTTTATGGAATTTGATTTTTATTATTTCTTATTACCATTATTCAGTTTATTTCTAAAATTGAAGCAACTTACGGAACAAATTAATATAAAATTTATTCTTCGCTTTTTTTAGACATTTGTTTTTATATGCGCACATATTTATATATATTTCATGACATGGCGACCTCAATGGAAGTATTTATTTGTAGCAAGTCAACAGAGACAAAAGTGCGTGTTGTGTGCGTAACATTTATATCTATAATTGTACAAATGTGTATGTAAGAGTTGTGTGTGTGTGCATGTGTGTGTGGGTAATTATACATATTTGTGTTTCCAATTACGTTCGGTGCAGTGAAACAATTTTAAAAATTCAATATAATGAAATTTACTTAATTGTATAACACTCGTAATTAATTCACTTTGTATGCTAATTCGTGCCTAAGTGCCGTATTAAACTTTAAAATGTCTTCAATATTTATGTGCCATGCACGTGTCGATTATTACACGCAACTCTGCATGCATGTGTGTGTCTGTGCGCGCATGTGTGTGTGTGGATGTTCAATTTAATGTGAATTTTGGCACACACATAAACACACATTACTCACTGATGGGATGATGATGGTTGCAATGTAAGAAATGCCATTGTTTCTTATAATTATCATGTGAAATAATTCGAACGCTTAATTGAATCAATAAAGCTGGCAACAAGCACAAAACATTTGAGCCTCTAACTGTAAATGATAATGATATGTGATAAGATTACATTTAAGTGCTGATTAAATGACAGCTTAGCTTAGCCAATGCCACTTTAGGCATTTAACTAAATTTAACTTTGCCAATTGAACGTAATTATTGCATGCATTTATTAAAGATATTTGCATGCGCTGTTTGTGGTAATGCTGTATGTCGAAATCTAACTTAAACTCTTGTTTCTTAATTGATAGACTGACTAAATGATTGATTGAATGGTCATCAGGGCAGAGGTCAGTTTGTATTAGTAGATATGTGATTATTAGTCTAGAATTATATATATTCAAATCAGTTTATGCAGATTGACGAACTGTTTCCATGATTGATGCTGATTGATTATGATGTATGTTGAATCTATGTATGTTCATTATTATTATTGTCTATAATCTATATTTTTTTGACTGACTGATGATCAATGAATGATCTGTTCATAAGACGAACAATTTGTTTTTGTGATTTATGATCAGCAAATAGAAATGCTGACTATAGCTAGAAAAATCTATAAGCTCCAGGTATATGAATCTCTGCTAAACAAAATTATTCTATAAAATGATAAATGCTTCAGGAAATTTCCTAGAGATAGAATGAGATAGAATTTTTGTAAGCTATGAGAACAGTTTGGTTAAGTGAATGGCAGCATAACATTTGATTAGGTCTACACTACCAAATATATACATTCTTATATAGAATGCAGTCATGTTCATGTCGCCGACTTGCTTGGCCACCATAGCCATTGGAAGGTAAGCACAATTCAAGAGCCGTAAAACAGTAAAATTTACAACAGAACTACTCAAGTCTGAAACGCAATAAAATATTTGCGTTTTTGCCAACTGCACACACACACACACACTCACAGGCACACATTCGTACATACATGTGCAGCAACTGACATTTAAGGACTCAGCCACCTACCGGCAGACAAGCCCAGGCCCAAGTCCAAGTGCAAGTCGCGTAGCTATGACTCAGGGCTGGTCCGTTTCCGTTTGGGCGCGCCCTACAGCCCCTGCCTCCTGCTGCCGTCATTCCACTGGCTTGTCAGCCAGTTTACAATGTAAACGCGAAAATGCGACAGCAGTGCATAAAAATCCTTGGCCCAAGCAGGACACGGCCTGGCTCGACTCGGCCCGGTTCGATTCGACTCGACGCGACTCTCTTGGCCATTGGCAATGGCGATTTTTATGCGTTTAAACATTTTCATTACAAAAATTGCATTGGCTAGTGGGTAGAGGGTAGAGGGCAGAGGGCAGATGGCAGAGCGGGGAGTGCAAGTGTTTCGTTGTCATTAAATCTGCAGCGATAAAATCAATTTATGTCAATTTCCACTTTTGATTATGCCACCACCCAAAAAAAAAAAATTAATAAATAAATAAAACACCACCACAATCACTACCGACACCATCGCAACACACAAACGCAGCCAGTGTCATTGCTTTTTAATTAAAAGTGAAAAGCTTGAGTGTCCAAACAAAACATTGTCCAGATGCAGCAAGAGCAGACGCAAAGCAGCCCCCACTACTAGCTTCGATTCACTCTCCCCCCGCCTTCCGCCCTCCGCCCCCGCACTCTGGGCCAAGGCCTCATATTTCATCAATTTATGCAATTTATAAAATAAATATAAAAAGCGAAATGTGGACGCGAATGCGAAAGCGAACGCCTGGCCAGGCTTAAAAAATACACACACACACACGCCGACAGTGAGAGAAAAATTATATAGCAAGGAATTTATTAATAATGCAAATACATAAAAACACAGAAATCAACCCCTGATTATACAGATACGAGTATAGCAGCTACCACCCAACCGGCCGACCCACCGACCGACCGCGTAGTCCAAAAGTACGACACCGTACGCAGTACTCACAATGCTGAGTCCTGCTTGTTGCCTGGGCTTAATTTATTATTTAAATATGAAAAGGAGAAAAAAAAAAAAATACGACGAAATAAATATGAAAATAAAATAAGAAAACGTGACTGCAACGAAGCCAAAATACCCTAGACGCAAAAAATAAATAATGCAAATTTGCGAGGAAATATAAAGGAAATGGGGAAATAAAAAAACAGCAAACAGACATGAAGAGGAATCTTGAGAAAGCGTCACTAAAATATATAAAAATAAATTTTAAATAAAAAAAAAAAAAATAAAAAAAAAAATAATAATAATATATATAAATATACAGAAAACGGACATGAAGAGTTATCGATGAGAAATAATTTTTATATTAAATTTTCAATAAAAAAAGTAATCATAATAATAATAACTAATAATAATAAAACTATTAATATTATATAAAAAAAAAAATATATTTCGTTTTATGGGAAGAGTATCAAAAGTATCGACTCTTACAACCTATTAATTTCGGCACCCATCGTCTAACAATGAGAAATTTTGCAATGTTGGCAACATCTAATATTAATACTTATATATATATATAAATTTATATATATATAAAATGGGGGGCTGGCGCTTGGCTACGACAATGCGCGGCAAATATTCAATAATTTATAATTTAAATAATACCCACTACAAAATGGGGGGCAGACAAAGCAGTTGAGTTCAGCTGAGGGCACACAGAAGGGTCGAGACATTACAGAAGTGGGCGTGGCACCAGCAGCAGCAGCAGCGGCAGGGCCGCAAGGTGAACTATGCGGCGAGTATTTGAATTTGAATATTAAGCGCGCAGACAGAAGACGTGGCAGACGTCGCAGTCGACGTCACAGTCGATGCCAGCGCCGTCGCCTTTTATAATTTTTCATTAAACTTGGCAATAAAAGTTTTCTGCGTTTTTCCCCATGCGGGCGAGAGAGTCAAACCACAACCAAAGAAAATGTGGCGCACAAAAAATATATATATTACATATATATATATAAAGTTATATATATATATATATATATATATATATATATATAACGTATATAATAAATGACATTATGGCATATTTATGAGTGCTAATAATTTATATGCAGCCATTGCCGCAGTCGCCACAGTTGCGAAACATTTTTTTTTTGCCCGTTCTCGATTTAGCTTAGAAATGTGCAGACGCTGTTAAAGGAAATTTATTTTTAGCATACACTGTTGAAGCCACTCAATATACATTAGTTGAAATATATACGTATATATGTAATGTATATATGTATATATGATATGCAAGTAAATGCAAATGCAAAAGCTGATCATAAATTAAGTTAAGGCTGAGGGTGGAAAGCAGTTAAGCAGTTGGGCAATACGTTCTGCAATATTATCTATATCTAGGGGGAATATAAAATAAGTTTAAAAAATTCAACCAATTTAAATAGAGAATCGATAAGTGCGAACAAGTGTGAAGGATCAGAAAAGATCACATAAGAAATTCTTCCAATTCGGTTTCATTGAAAATTGCATTTTATCCAGTTTTGAAGCCTGACATGTTTGTGCTTAACGTTTTAAAGGTTTACTTATTTTTGTTTATCGTGTCGCAATTTCCTTAAATATTTTATAGTATTTATTTTTTCGTTTCAATTTTTTTTTTGTTATCTTTATATATAAATGCCTTGTTGCCTGCCTGATCACATTTATATATCTGTGTTTGTTCGTATTTAAATGCAAACATAAAATTTATGTCAAATGTCTGTTTGACACGAAATATTTAAGCCAAATGCGCGCCAGACAGCGCAAATACAATATTTAATACAATAATAAAAAAAAGGCAGGTAAATAAAAATGGACTTGACAAAAAAACATGAAGGAAATGCGGCACGCCGACGAGGAACTGCAATCTATTCGTGAATATAAATAATGATACAGCGCCGCGTGGCATGCTTAATAATTTATTGTAATTTGTGGAAAGCAATGAGTAGAAAAAAAAACCTTTGAAAGCAAATATTGTCTTTCAGCTGTCAAGCTGCACTTAAAATACCCTATGCGGCAGGTTAATGTATGGTGGAGAAGTTACGTTATATGAAATATATTGGTAAATTGAATATAGAGCAGTGCTTGTCTATGAGAACTGGAAAAGTTTGAGAGCCATAATCGAGATATTTTGGTTAGAGATCATATAAGTTAGAGCACATTCATTTGATGTCCATTGGTTAGGTCTAATTTTATTCAACTGAGTAACGCTTAACACTTAATTCAAGAGCTAAAAAGAGCATTGAATTAACAAATTTAAATAGCACTAGTCTAGATAACTTATAAAAATCGAGCTGAGCCTCTCTCATACCATGCAGCTTTACAATCCATTTTAGAAATTCTATAATTATCAGCCTATATAAAATTTGTTATATAATTTACTTGACATCTTTTTTTTTTACAGGATATCTGCAAGTCGATTTCTAACGTATTTTGTTTGGTCATTTGCCAGTTAATCTGTTGTTGCAATATAATTAACTTAAACATGTGTATAATGTTGATAGTTATGTCTGTTGAATAAGAGCATGGGGCTTGTCCCCATATTAAAACTAAATTGAAAAAAAAAAAATGAAAAAAGAACGAAACATTTTTTCCCCCAAAATGTTAGTTAGTGTCATTTAGTTGTGTCTCTGCTCGTTATTGTTATTTTAACTACGCGACTTGTCTGCTTTTAAGGGGTTGCTCTCGACTATTTACCATATATACATAGATATATATAAATAAATATATATGTATATATAAATTTGTTTCAATGTTTTTTTGGGGCTGTAATTGTTTGATGTAATTAAGGCTGAGCAAATAAACGGCTTCCGTTGATTTCTTTCAACGCAAATAGTTAATTGCTAGCCATAGGCAACGCCAAAGTCATTTCGACAATGCAGCTTGAATGGCTCTAGCTGTTGTTATTTTAGTTATTTGTTGGCTTTATGTTATTATTGTTGTTGCATTTGTTTTTGTTGTTGGGGTTGCTGCAGCAAAACAAATCAACAAATAAAATCAAACGAAAATCAATTAGGCACATGTTGCATTAGAGGCAAATTAAAGAAAGCTTTTGTCGAATAAATCAAATTAGAAGCTTTAACAGAGACAGGTATTAAGTGTCGCATATATTATGGGATCAATATATTGATGAGAATAATAATAATGGGATTTCTTTTATTATCATTATGAAATATTTATCTATATGGGTAACTTCAATGGCAAATACATTCACTTAAATTTCATAGTTTCATAGGGTATCTCTAGTCGCATTATTTTCCTTCTATATTTTTGCTTTACTTTGTGTGCATTTTGTGTTCGCTTTTATTTATTTTTTGTCTTTGGCATCGACTGCGTATAAAAACTAAAAGACCAAATAAATGCAAACTTAAACTATAAAATAAACATTAAACAAGCTAGAAATGCTTTTATGGCCGCCAAGACGACGGCTGCGATGATGCAGCAGCAGCAGCAACAGCGGCAGCAGCGAGAGCAGAGAAGCGGCAACAGGATGAATATGTGGCTGTGCTGGAGGAAGAGTAGCTGAAGGATAGATAAATTCGGAGAGTGGGGGAGCTTTAGTCAGGGGGCCTCGACTTGCTGTATTTACAATAGGAATATTTTGTTGCAAGCATTAAAAGACAAGCCCCAAAAGCGGCCGCACAGGCAGCAAGTGCAGCTGCAACATGCAACATACAAACAAACACAGACATACATACACACACATACACATACACATAGACTGGTGTACAGCTTTTTATACTTTAATGAAGACGGCGTGCAATAAAATTTAATTAAATATAATTCAGCAACAAAGTCAGTTTTATAGCTGCGACTGCAGATGGGGCAGCATTAGAAGTTGAAGAAACTGGCAAATGCCTGACGCTGTAAAAGTTTAATTGTCCAAAGGGGCCGTATGCGGGATAGCCGGGCAAAAAGTGGGCGGAGCCATTGCCTGCAGGTGCATAATTACAATAAAATATTTGCTCCATTTTGATGTGCAAGAGCACTTAAAGAACAACACTTTGTTGTGGCATGACATTTGCCAGCTGAAGCGAACCAAATGCGCAGTTTCGTACCCGGAATTGGAGCTTAGGACTTACAATGAATGGAAATGAGTGTTAGTTGAATGTATTGGCAAATGGAATAAGAAATGAATTAAAGTAGTTTATCAAGTAGTATTTACGAATGGGTTTTTCGAAACAGGAATGCAATTGAATTAGTTCCCATAATGGATAAGTTGAATTAAGAATAAGTGAATTAAGGGTTGAATTTCCGTTTGAAAATGGTTTAGTTGCAAATATATATGCACAGTCGATTAGTTAAATAAGGATTAGTTGGGAGGGTATTAGAAACCAGCTTCAAAGCGGATTAGTGGAATACAGAATAGCTAAATTTAATATGATGTGATATAAGCATAAGAGATATATAAATGGAATGTTAGTTTCTATGAGTTCAAACCCCAACAACAAACGTTTTATGTTTTGCCGCCCCGATTGCATTAATAGCTCAATATCTAAGACAAATCATCCATACAGTCACATAAATATGTATATGAATATATGTAGACGAAATTTATCTATATTTCTATCTCTGTATATCTGTGTGTAGATCTATGTATATATAAGTCCCGCATGTTTTGCCCTTAATTAGATGCGGCGTCATCAGTTGCGGACGATTGCCTTGAAATGGGAATTTATTTTAATATTGCTGCGCAATTTATTTTAATTGGAATAATTTTATTTGTCTTTATGTTTATTCATTATGCGGACTAATGAATTTTGTACCAATACCAACAACAACAACAGCCGTTATTTTACATGCGTTATCTATGTAGACACACACAACACACATACACACACACACACACACACTGACACAATCAGACAGACACCCTTCGAGAGGGAGTGCTATTAGTGGGCCTTGGTTAGGTTCGTGAATCCTGTGACTGGGTGCCTGGCTTTTGAATAATTAACGAGGGTGTCACTCAGCCCTAAGTTGTATGTATCTGTGTGTGTGTATGTATGTGCGTGCTTGGGTGTATGTGTGTGTCTGTGAGTGTGCATGCTCATAATATTATTATATGTTATTTACCAAGAAAATGCTTAGTCAGCCTTATACAAATGTCTATGAATGTTCAAAATATAATTATAATAATAATTGAATTAGATTTATTGATTATTTGTATAGGGCAACAACAACAACAACAACCACAACAACAACTGGTAGAAGAACACATAACGCACAACTTGCTGCACACGCACAACAAGCCACAACAACAACAACAACAACAACTACTACAACAACCACAACAACAACTTGCTTCATGAATAAATCCATTTACGAAGGGTAGTTGAGAGTCAAATAATAGCGTCAAAGAAACACAAGTCAAGCTATACCAGAAAGTGGGGTCGATACATTTGACGAGCAGATACCCTAGATAACTTAAAGAGTGTAGATGAAGAGGAATCTAAGAGTGGGCAAATGAAATGTGAAATTCGAAATTATAAAAAACAATTGAAGTACATGAATAGAAAATATATAGGAAATATTTTAATAAAAAGTTTATAAATATGAGAAAACAAAAATAATATCAATATATAAAATTCAATTTTTTGTATTATTAAATTTGGTAATTGTATTTCACATAATATTTATAGTTTAATTATTTCTCTACAAGTTCCTCTTCGACTTACAGGGTATACAAATTAATAAACTTATCAGACGGTACCCCGTCAAACTGATGACGAAAGTCAACTAAACAAATTAAGTATAGTCTGTTGCTGTTGCTGTTGTTATTGTGGCTGTGTCCAATGTTGTTGTTGTGCTGCAAGTGCGTCAAAAGCAAAAGGGCAGCCCTCGAGCCAAAAAACTGAGAGCTATTCAAAAGGAAAACTCAAACTAAAACTTCAGACGATGGCGTCATATACTGCTGCTGTTACACACAGTTTCATTCACACACCAACTACACACACACACTAAATACTATGCACACACACAAACACAGAGTGAGAGAGAGAGAGAAAGCAGTCGCTAAATTTTGCGCGCGCTTTTCTTAAGGCGAAACATCTTCGCCGACTTTCTGTTCGAGACTTCGACTGCGATTGCGTCTGTAAAGAAGTGTATGGGAACGCAGTGCAGGTCCATGGCGGGGGAGGGGGCGAGGGCGAGGTCGTGGCCGAGGGCTGGAGGCGGGAGAGAATCATGCTGAAATTGAGACCGAGACCGAGACCGAGACGCAGACCGAGACTGCATTTTGCTTGGGTCGACCTCGAAGATGATTGCGCGCTGCATTACATTGGAGGGCGACTTGCAGCTGTTTTTGCTGTGCGCCTGGCACTGGCGCAGTCTTTGCATTCAACTGCATTTTTGTGGCTGTAGAAAAAGTGCAGCAGCCGCACGCGAAATGCAGCGAGCACGCATCAAAAACGATGCAAAAAAAAAAAAAAAAAAAAAAAAATGTTCCTTTGGATTTTCGCGTGGGATTTAATAAAAGTTGGGGGCAGGTTGCTATTTGTCTGCCTTTTGAGTTTCGGCTCGCATCGATTTTATCAGCTGCTTTGGCTGCGCTTTTGTTCTCCTTCTGCGTTGTGTTTTCTTTCTCTTTTTCGGGGTTAAAGCTGCCCTTCAACGTGTGAAAAAGTTTTGTCAGATGCTGCTGCTGCACACACAGTTTTCTTTTTATCGTTTGTGCTTTGTTATTGTTGAGTAAACAATTTCATTTTGTTTTAGTTGAATTATTATATTTGTAAAAGTTTTGCTTATGAATAATGGCTGAGCGAAGTGTGTGTGTGTGTGTGTGTGTGTGTGTGTGTGTGTGTGTGTGTGTGTGTGTGTGTGTGTGTGTGTGTGTGTGTGTGTGTGTGTGTGTGTGGGTGAATGCACTTGCTAAGAAGTTCATTTGAGGTTAAGTCTTGGCTGAGCTGCAGATAAAAATAAATATATGAATAAATACATATAAAAAAGATATATAAAATATTTTCACGCTTAAAATTAAATTGTTGATAATATCGACTATTTTTATTACTTTCAACGAAATCGGCTTACTCTATCATAAAATCGACTCCGACTACTAAAGAACAGGAATTTCTGCATACATAACTTGTTCATTTATTGAACTTAGATCTTAGCTGCGACTTAATATGTAAATGAGTTAACATATTCAACTTTTATTCGTATAGTAGATTAGTTGACTAAGTTAAATAAATATATTTAAATTCCATACTCTATATGCATTCCTTTTTAGTCTTTGGCAAAACAAAGTTTTTTTCTATGTTGCTTCATAAACATTATTTTAACCCTTTTTATCCCTTCTTTTTGCTTTCAGTATTTGGGTTCGTATTTTTTTTTATCGTGTTGCGCTCAGTGTTAGTGTCTGAAGTGAAGGTGAAATGTAAAGGTATAGGTAAATGCATATAAGGAATATTTTCTCTGAAGCAGAGCAACTTTTTGTCAGCCTTATAAGGTAAGTCATTTGATGTTTGCTTTAAGATTTATAAATAAATATTGATATAAAATATATTTCATTGATGTCATAGATTTTTCTTGTTTATATATCACACTTAAAATATATAAATGCATAGAACTTTATATGAAATAATGCAGATATAATTATGTATCATCTAGTTAAACTCAAAGATTAATCAGAATATGTAAAATTTTTCTACAACTGCCTTCTTCCTTAGCTTCCTCTACACATCTATCCACAGCACCTTCTCGCCATATGCGACCTTTTAGAGCTCGAAGACATCAAAAAGATAGAGCTCAGCAATTAAATATGTGGGCATTCAAGTATCTTGAATAATACATTTGAGCTAACTACCCCCAGTTAGCAAAGAACCATATGAAGATATAAATGACATACTTCAATTTCAGCCAGTTTGCTATAGCCCATGCCCGGGCTGCTACCCTGTTTTGTTATCGGAATCTCTACATAATTATCAGTTCGCAACAATTGGTGTGCCAACTGTGGCATGTTGATTTGGTTCCTGTTGCAGGGTAAAACAAAGCGGGTTGACTCGACTTGCTGCATTATTAAGGCACGCACTTTGCGCTCTGCTGATGAGATATGGAATACATTTAAATTATAAATATATGTAAATACTTTTGTCTGTCTCAGTGTGTGTGCGTGTGTGTGTGTGTGTGTGTGTAAGTCGGTGGCAAGCAACATGAAGTGACGCCCCCCTTGTTGTTGATTGTGACGCATATCGCAGATCTCTCAGCCATCTGCATGCAAGTTGTGTGATTATATATATGTAGCATTGTCTGAATTACTATATATATATATATATATATATATATATATATATATATATATATATATATATATATATATATATGTATATTATATATTTTGATATATTTAAAAGCCGTTCGAGTGCCTTTGGTGGCGGTTTTGCTGCTGTCCCCGTTTAAGGGTTGTCAACTTTCTGCTACAACTGTAACTGAGGCAAATGCTTTGGCTTATTCGAGATTTACGATTTGCATATTTCATCTATATATGTATATGTGTGTATATTTATGTGTGTATGCAATTACACTTATACCATTTTTTTTTTCGTTTCATTCACTTTACCACGCCCCCCTTTTGACGTGCAATCGCTGCCTCCCAAACACCCAATTAGTTGTGTTGTAGCCAGCGCGAAATGAGAATTACAAATTACAAATTGCATCCACATACACATAGATTATAGATTTCTTAGAGTTTTGGTGTATAATCATGTACCGGATATGAATTAACTTTTCTGTTGCTCGCTCTGTCGCTCTCTCCCTCTGCTTCTGCTTCTTCTTCAGCTACTTCTTTTCTCACTTTTTGTTTTTTTTTTTCATTTGTTTTTGTTGTTGTGTTTTTCCATATTTCTCGCGCATTTTGCATTTGCTGCCAACTCATTTGACTTTGCATTCATGTCGAATACCCTGACGGCAAGTTTATTGAGTTTTTTATTGAAAATGTTTCGTTTAATGTAAAGGTAGATAATTGTTTAGGGCATACTTTTGTGCATGATCGTAAGTGTATATATCAAGTTGTTGTGGTTCAGAGTAGAAGTTTTTGCTAATTAATTGGGTGATTATGATTGATAATTGTAATAGCAGACTTTAAAAAGTTTTTATTAGAAACTAGAATTATTATAAAATAACATTTGATAAATGCCAAAAAATAATATTTTTTAAATTTTAATAATTAAAATTAAAATAATTAAAAATATAATATATTTTTTATAAAGTAATTTGTATAATTAGATATCATATTATTTCAATTTAAAAATAATTTAAAGCTTTTTAGGCATAGTGTATTTTGGAATTCGTTTTAATTTCTCTTGGCTTTACATCGCTTGTTCTTCTTTGCTTTGGTCGTTTGTCGTAATTTGTTATTAGTTTTCTTTGCTCTAGAGTTTCTTTCACTATTTTTTTTTCTCCTTTTTTTGAATTTAGTTGGGTTTGCTGGGTCTGCTGTGCCTGGGGTCTCTGTGGCTGTGCTTTCCATTGAAATCATTTACATATTGCAAAAGTGAATTGTAGATTACACACACATATACATATATATAAATGTATATACATACACGTATATAAATATATATATATATATTATATGGGTGGAGGCAGTGAGAATGGGCGGGGCAGTCAGCTGACTTGTGCGCTGCATTATTTGCTTTGGCAATTACTATCGACCTGGCCAACGATTTGTTATTATTGTTGCAAGAGTGTTGTACATGTTGTTGCTATAAGCTGTTGTTGTTGTTATTGTTGTTGTTTTGGCGCCAGTGTTCATTAATTTACGCCTGGTAGCGAACTGTGTTGGCAGCCAGGCCCTTTTGAATGCGCCCCTTTTGCATAATTGGGCGCCGCACAAATTTTCGTCAGCTCAAGTTGCATTTCGACTGCAATTTTCGCGTCAAAATAGCTGTTAAGTGGCCAGGCGTCAATTAAAGCTGCTTTCCATGTGTGTATGTGTGTGTGTGTGTGCCAAGTACATCTGTGTGTGTTCAAAGATGTAAAAATATTACTGCATAGTTATGGGCGCACAATGTGCACTCGCGCACATCCTGCGTATACGCAATGCGAAGTTTCAGTGCGTCTAAATATATATGTGTGTGTGCGTGTCCCTATATACTCCAGACAGACGACTACATTCTACATTCTACATTTTACGGCTTGAGCTCCTCTGCCTCCCTCCGGTGCCGCTCGTTGAAATCTGAATAAAATTTTTAACGCTGCGCGCCTGCCAAAAACCGAGCTAACGGTGCCCACAACAGCAACGCAGCTGCAGCGCCTAAGCCTAGGCGCAGAGATAAATGCATTTTCCTAACATACGAAATATATATATATGTATATCTATATCCAGATATGTATATATATAATATATGGTATGTCTGTGTCTGCGTGCAGTTATAGAGAAAACGCGTTGCTAACGGCGACCGCAACAGACACACGGCTCGATATGGTTAGGTAGGCCCCAGCCACGCCACCCTCTCTGTGTTTCCCCCCTCTCCTGTGCTGCGTCTGCGTCTGCTTTGGCGTCTGTGCGTGTATGATTGCATTTGTGGGTGTGTGTGTGTGTGAGTGTTTGCATATTAGGTGCAAGCCGTGCGGCATATGCAGCTCGAGTCTCTGTTGCTCCAGCAAAGGAGCAGAGAGCCCTATGTAGGCTGGGCGATAGCTGTTGGTCATGTTCAAATAGTCGACGCACACACACACACACACACATACATACGCACGCACACACTCTCATGCGTGGCAGTTGCCAATAACAGGCGCAACGTTACATTCGTTGAGCTTTTTTCCTTTGACCATGACGGGGCCCTACAGCTAAATCCATATACTCACACAGAGATGGAGGCCCGCCCGTATGTGTATTTGTTGTGCATGAGTTCTGGGTGCATCTCATCTCTTTAGGCAACCGACGGCCAGCCAGACGCATTCATTTGTAAAGCTACAACACATGCCAAGCAAGAGGCGTGGAGCGAGAGACGTGGACAGGGAGAAGAGTGAGAGGGAGAGAGCGTTTGGTTGGTAACTGGAGGAAGCAGAAATGCGTTGTCCTGCTGTGCCGCCTTTTTATGCACCTTTCGACCAAAAAGTGTTAATGAAACACAAAACTCACAGACGACGATGACGACGACACTTCAAAGAAATTTAATGGAGCCTAGCACACGTTTGTAACGTTAATAGATACAATTATTTATATACAGCTGCGTTCAATATAGAAGTGAGATTCAGCTAGAACGAGCTTAAGGTAGATGATATTATATGATATGTATAATATGCTGAAATTTATAACATTGTATAATTATGATATATGCAAGTTAAGTCTTTCAAATATTAAAGTATACTATAGATTCGCTAAAGTATTATATTTATATATTCAATAAACCGTAAACTCATGTCTCTGTATCTAAATTTTATAAGCCAACAATAATAATATTTTTAAGATCATAAATTAGTATTATGAATTCATATGTTATGTATATTTTTATTTTATTTATTATATATATATATTTTTTAATTTAAATTTTATTTATTATATATATTTTTATTTTTCTATAATTTTTATATCAAGCTAAAATTATATCTCAACTGCAAGCATTGCTTACATACTTAATAAAACTTGAGTTTTACTGTTATCTGTTTTCCTTAAGTTTAATACCAGACTTTATAGCTTATACATATTTATATGCTCTCAATCTCAATATTATCCCGTCTGAGTTAAAAAAGTATCTCAACTGCAACCATTGTAATTGCCTTTTTTCTCATTTTATTATTAATTTCGTTTTTTTTTCTCTCTCTCTCTCTCTCTCTCTCTCTCTCTCTCTGTTCAAGCTCAAAACGTGGGCTGTAAAATTTTGTAATTTCCCCGCTTAAAATGTTATTATTGGCACTTTTGCTTTGTCTGTGTTGCTGAAGTCAGGCAGGATATATGCCGTTCCCGCTGCCATATAATTTCATTAGTATTTATATTTCTAAATATAGCATCAGGCGTCAGTTTTTTGTCATTTTTGTTTTATTTCTTTATTCTTCTTTTTTTCAAATTTTTTTTTTTTTTTTAGAGACAAGGAAAACGTTGCGCTGTTCATATTTCGTCTTGGCCTATACACAGCCTGGCAGTTATTGCTTTTCTACGAGTCGCTTTCTCACCCACTCTCTATCTTACTCGCCGTCTCTTTCTCTTATTCGTTGTTGGTGTGTGTGTGCAACATTCCAGTGCCATTCCGTTTGCAGTCCCGGCTCGACATCCATTGGCAAAACGCGGCATAGAAATCGAATTAGATTTTTCCGATTGAATTTTCTACATTTTTAATTGCTTTCGACATTTCAACTTGTCGACGTACCGGCCATTGGACCCTCAAATACCCCTCTCCCACTCACACTGATACACACACACACACACACACACACACCGAACAAAACTGAGCCATGCATTTCGAAGCTCCTGCTACCTAGTTCATCGCTTTGAATTGTTGCTGGCTTTTTAGCCAATTTGTGACGTTGCTGACATTTATGGCCATATATATTTGCCATGACCTCGGCCTGCCCGACTGCCGTTCGTTATTCATTCGAATATTAAATGTAAGTAAGTAAATCAAATATGTGCTCAGTGCCTAATTTACTTTAGTTTAGCTGCATTTTTGCCAGCTGGCAGAGATGATGTCAGCCATAATTCACAGATTGAGTCAGCGCAATAGTATAAATAAATATTTATATATAAATATATATACACTGCCCAAAGAGAGCGGGAGAGTGAGTGAGAGAGAGAGAGAGAGACGGAGAGAGGTGTGAAAAAGTCGTAAACTTTATTTTTGTACAGCTAAAAATACTTTTGTTAACTCTTAATCAAGCTGGTAGCATATGAATTGAATTTGATTGTGAAAATCAATTGAGCTGATGTTAAAAGTGGAAAAATAAATTGCGCGCTTCGCTAGAGTTTAATAACAGCAAGTTGGGAAGTTGTGTGGCAAGAAAAGACGGAATGATGAATATATGATGAGTATATATTGTAATAGATTTAGTCCAGATGAAACCCCCAACTTTCAATCTCTCGCTCTTGTTATTAAATGAAACTAGTTTCCAAAACAAATCCGCTTTCATAGCTATTATCTGAATAGCTTATAAAATTTATGGTTTACTTTGCGTTTATTGCCATAAATAAAATTTATTATAATTAAAATTTATTAATTCGTATAAGCTTTGATTTTCATACAGTATCAGTGTAGCTGCCACATTTTGTGGCACACACACTTAATTAACGTTGTGCTGCATTCACTCATTCAATCTTCATCTACATACGTACACCAGCTGCTGTATCTTTAACTTCAAGCAGGCCGACATAATAAATAGTCAGATGCGCTTGCCAAAAGAGTTGCTCAGGCATTAAAAATAAATTACAGAAACACTACAGCAGCAGCAACAACAACAACAACAGCAACTACTACAACAGCAACAAACAAAATAAAGTAAATAAATAATTGCAGCAGCAAATGGGAAATGAAATCGAAAGATATTTATCTAAAAATAATAAAGCTGCGTCGCTGCCATCTGCAACTGTCTGCAGACGGAGCCGAAGCCAGCTGCCTTAATTTGTAAATCATCGTATACATATAAATATAAATATGTATATGTCTATATATGTATATATGATTTTGCTTTAATAACAAAATCGGCTTTTGCCTTTTCCACTTTTCTTAGTTTTATTTTTTTATTGCCTCTGCCAGCAGCATCGTCCGCATTTGTTTGTAATTTACTTTTATGCTTTACTTAATTGCATTTAGATGCATTTTATAAATTACAGCACATGTGGCACATGAAAAATGTATGTGCCCCAAACCTCTTGGCCTGCGTCGGCCCCACTTCCACTCCCACTCTCCACACATCAAATCGAAGTTGAAGTAAACATTAAAAAACATTTTTTTTTTTTTTTTTTTTTTTTTTTTTTGCTGTTCACTTCAATTCGTTTGCCGACGCTGCACTTATGCATTTTATTATTATAAAATGAAAGAGGAAAACAATTTTTGTATCTTTTCTAATGTATCTTTTCTAATGGCAGGCAAATGAAGCGTCAAAAAGCGGCTTTGGAAGCAACAAAAAAAAAAAAAAAAAAAAAGCTACAAAAATTCAATTAAATATTACAACAATTTCCGCAGCTCTCTCGCTCTAGCTTATATTTATGCGCTGCACCCATTAAAAGTGTGGCAAATCGGGTATATTGTTGCAGACCAAATGAGGCGTGTAGAAAGTCAGGCTATATATACTCCTGATCAGCTCGTTGAGCTGATTGATTCATTCTTATTCATGTTTGGGTGGAATCAATTAAAAATAATATTAATAATTTTTTTGGTATTTTTTTACAGGCAATAAGATTGGTATATAAATTCATCTAGGGTATACGTATATAGTGACGAGTGCAGGGTATCTCTTAGTCAATTTGTTTGACTGTACGGCTCCTACTCTTGTTTCTTTTTATGATGCCTCCGCAGGTCTGGATTTCTAGCATTAATTACGCCAAATGTAACTTGCTCCAGCTGTAGCTGTAGATGTATCTATATAAATGTACATGTATATGTAGCTCTGCATCTGTATCTGTGCAGCATGCTGCATAATATTAGTTTTTGTTGTACGCTAGTTCTAAGAAGGCCACAGCCAACATCCAACAACCAGTATAATAACCATATAATGAAGCAAATAAATGAGCAAGAACAACAAATATGTTCTGTTTCTCTGTGTGTATATATGTACATATATGTATCTGCATCTCTGGAAGATAGAGTGCTACACTCTCCTACAACCGAAACAATTAGCCTACTTTAGTTTCATGCCTGACAAGTGGAAATAAAATTAAATACAATATGAAAAGCAGAAGCAACAACAGCAACAAAAAGTGGAAATAAAACGTGGTATTTAGATAAATGCAAGATATATGCGGATGTATCTGTATCTTTGACTACATACACTACACACACATTATTTAAGTATGTGTGAGTGTATGTGTACTTTTCGTATTTGTTTAAATGAAGCCACAATGACAACAACAACAACAAAAGCAACACTCGAATTTAATTACAGTTTTTTTTTACATTTGTCTGTTTTTTTTTTTTTTTTTTTTTTTTTTTGTTGCCGTTGTCATATCTTTTTATCTGATGCGTCGCATTTGTATCTGTATCTGCGTATCTATTGCTCAAGTAGTTTTTAGTTATTATTGTTATTATTTTTCCATTTCTACAGACGTGCAGCGACGTCTACGTTGAGATATTGAAATTTATCGCCGCTATTTTGTAGAAAATGCTCCGTAATAATTGTCAGCACCGCGCGCCGTCTGCCCCTCCTCTCTTCTCTCGCCCCTACAGCAATTGCTCTGTTTGTTTACCGCTGCAGTCAGCGCCGTAGAGTTCAATAGTTAGATATACATACAAACCGATTTTTCGTTTTGTTTTTTCTACGAATTTATCTCTCACTCACACACACTCACACACTTATACACACATATAAGTATCGCGTAATATTGTTTTTTCCTTTTTTGTATTTTTTTATCTTTGGCAAAGCATCTTATTATAATTTTAATTACATGCTGTTATGAGGAAATGTTAATTGCTTCCGTTTTGACGAAATGTATCTATTATATATGGCAATAGCTATAGACCTGTATTCGATAGATAACCAGCGGCGCACTTATATAAATTATTGCTTAGCTGTCAAAAGGTACAGTTGCGTCTTATTTTTAATTAGGTTTTATAGCTACTTTTTACGTGTACCTTTTTATGTATTTTGTGAATAGCATAAATTTGTTATTTATGCCGAAATAACTAAGAGTAAAGTAAGGCTTTAGCTTCCATATTTTGAATATTTTTATCAATATTTTTTTTTTTTATTTGTAATTCTGTTATTTAATGATACATATTTTATATTTGTACATTTTTTATTTAATTATACACATATTATATTTTTTATAAAAAATTTATTAAAATTATATTTATTTTATTATTTAAACTTGGACTGTTATACATAAATTTGTATACTATAAGCCTTCATATAAAACTATATGTTCCTTTTTTTGCCTTCTCTTTGTCTATTCTCATGCCTTTTTCACTAGCGAATTCTTTTTATTATAGTAAAGTAATAAATTACAAAAGTGTATATGCTATAAATGAAAGTTAGGGATAGGTATCATATAATATATTTGTGTGTGTGCTAGTGTAGGTGTAATAAAAATATTTGTGCACATACAACTTTTTCAAAAGACATTCTTTTTCTACTAGCTGTGGCTGTTGTTCTTGTTCTTGTTGTTTGTTGTATTTGCGGCCATAAAACTCATTGGGGGCATTAGCACGCCATTGTTGATGATGTTGCTGTTGTTGCTGTGCAAAATCTAAACATCTGTCCCGCTCCAGCCACGCCCTTAATCAACTAAGTAAGCATATAAAAATGCGCTCGTAAAAGCGTCAAATGCAACTTGCAACTGCCGCTTGCAACAATGTTGCCTGCCAAACTCTACGAATATATAATAAAAAAAAAAAAAACAATAACAACAACAACAAATAACCGCCACAATTAACTTGAGGCAATGATTTTCTTTTTTCGCTGCTTGTTTTTATGTGCTGCATGCTGCTTGTGGCGCCACAAAGCGAAGAAGAATAAAGAGGCAGAGATGAAAGAGGAACGCGAGCAGTCGAATGGCCGATTTTATTGATTGCCATTTCATTTTCATGTCGCATATCATTAGAATTAATCATTAAAATGTAATAATAATGCGCCATAAGTACTTGCAACATTGTGTGGCACTAGTAGAACAAAACGCTTGCAACTGCCTCATTTTACGATTGCTGCTGCAATTGCTGTTGCTCCTGCTGCTGCTGCAATGTTGTTGCTAGCCCAATGTTGCCCTGCAACATGTACTGCTGCTGCTGTTGCTGCTACTGCTTGCTGCTCGCAGCTTGCAACGTTTTTATGGCAGCGTGTGCAGTTTTTACAGCTGGCTGCAGCCTTAGCCCATTTGCAACAGCGCCAGCTTTTTTTATATTAAAAGTAATAAAAGTTAAAATGGCAGCCAGAGGTGGGCAGCAAGGAGAGGGGGCAGGGAGCGTGGCAAGAAGTGGGGCCAAGGGAGAGGCGCACAATTTATGGTCTTAAAACTAATTTAACTTTTATAAAATTACCAAACACGCATAAACACAATTTTTATGCCGGACGCACGTTGCACGCTGCGCGTTGCACGTTGCAACAAGCACGTTGCATTCGCCCAAGCCCAAGCACTTGCTATACACAAACACACACACATACATACATACATATACTTTACTTCACTATATATATAGAGCAGTAAACTGTTCTTCTGCTTGCTTCATCTGGCTGTTGTTGTAGTTGTTGTTGTGGCTGTTGTTTTTGTTATTCATATAAATTTTATTTCAAGCCATTTTTGTTTTGTTTTTGTTTTTTATACCCTGAACCCATTTTCAATGGGAAATCAGGGTATAATGGTTTTGTTGAAATGTATGTAACAGGGAGAAGGAGGCGTGGCAGACCCCACAAAGTATATATATTCTTGATCAGGGTGACGAGCTGAGTTGATTTGGCTCTGTCCGTCTGTCTGTCCGTCTGTCCGTCTGTCCGTCTGTCCGTATGTATGAACGCGTCGATTTCAGAAGATATAAGAGCTAGAGACTTCAAATTTTTTTAAAATGTCCGTAATTACAGCGCGCATATCAAGTTTATCATTAAAAATCGATAACTCATCTCGATCTTTTTTATCGATAAAAACCTTATCGAAACCCAGTTATAAAATTATATCTTCTACACCTTTATTGCTAGAGTCTCCAAATTTTTAATGTATGCTTATATGCAATTTATACAATTTCGGTTTTTGTTAAAATTTACCCCCCACCTCTAAATTCACCCCCTCACCCTCACTTTTGTAAAAAGCGTATTTCAAATACTAGAGACTTGTGCTTTGGCAATTACATGCATATTCATGTTATAATCATAATCTAAAAGTTTCATGAAGATCGTACGTCCATAAAAAAAGTTATTAAACAATTAAGTTCTCATAGTAAGCGCACACTGCAGCCCATGCGTGTTTATGCGTGGTTGCTTGTATGTGTATGTGTGTGTGTATGTGTGTGTGTGTATGCGTTTGTGTCTGTATGCGTGTGTGTGTGTATGTGTGTCTTTATGCGTGTGTGTGTATGTTTACCTGTGTGTGCGTACGTGCGTGTGTGTGTGTGTGTGTGTGCGTGTTTCTTGTGTAAGCTGAAAGTCGCGAAAAAGTATTGAAATATCTATTGCTCCAAGGGTTCAGGGGATCTCGTAGTCGAGCAGTCTCGACTAGAGCTTTCTTACTTGTTTTGTGTTGCAGTTGTTTATTTTTTATTTGTGCACAATTTTTTATGAGTCGCAACTTTGTTGCTGATTTTTATGTGTTGCAGCAATGGGCGAGAAAGCGGCAACAAAAAACAAAACAACAACAAAATCACATAGTTGGCCTACATAGTAGGGGGGTAGAGGAAGGGTGCCCAGGGTGCGGCTTAGCATTTGTCTAATTAATGTAGCTGCAGAGATGGCGGTACAATAAAGATGCTAATGCCAAGAGCTTGATGAATAACTTAAGTTTGTGGCAGCAACAACAACAACTGCAACAGGAAGTACAACATATTATAAAAGCAATTGCAACAATGCATATGAGAAACTTTAATTAAAATAATTTATTTAAACTCTAACTATTATAATGTAGCCATTAAATATATTATTGGAGCAGAGACATGGAATGCTGCTTAGTAAATGTAGACTGAGAGCTGTAATAAATGTTGGAGAAAAATTAAATGGAGCAAGTGTAGATAAAGAATTTTTCTTATATTTCATTAAACTCTGCTTATAACGAAATTCAGAAATATTTCGCCAAATATATTTACAAGCCATAAAAAAAAAAAAAAAAATGTTTCCATAATGAATAAAACTGGGCAACTTTGTAGTACCAGGAAAAATAGAAAACAAAAATCCCAAATGTGTTTCTAATAAAATATATATTGAGTAATTCGCATGAATGTATGAATATGTGTATGTGTATATACATTTTGTAGACCAACTGCCTATTGCACAAATATAAAAAAGTATATATATATATACATATTTTTTATAGTATGTATTTATATAAATATATCCAAGTGGTTAGGGGAAATGTATTGTAATTTGTTTTTATGCGCAGTTTTGTTGACGACTTTGTCGCTAGCAAACTGAGCAATAAAACTTTATGCATTTAGTTATAAATATAAATAATTATTATCAACAGACTTATATTGGATTTCCAAACAGAGATACAGCGACAGATACAGAGTGGGTCTAAGTGAGTGAATGAGAGGGGCAGACGAAGAGTGGCCAGGAGAGAGGGGGAGCGACATTCGCATGGCCAGCAAACAAATTCAAATTGTATTTGCTTTAGCTTTTACGACTTGCCCCTGTGCGACAGCTAAAACCAAAACCAAAGCCAAAGCCAAAATGAAAACTGAACCAAGTCGAGCCGGGGCCATTATAATAATAACAATGTCAATAATGTTATTGTTATAATAATAATTTGAAATTCGTAACTTTTGTCGTTTTATTAATGGGTCGAACGTGTGCGAGACGTTACGAAAATAATATATATATCTATATAGATGATAGACATAAATATAAATATGTATGTATATGTATATCTCGATGTGTGTGTAACAGGCCATTGACGTTGCCTGCCTTTTACTCTGCAGCTTTGCCGTTATAGGAGTCTAACCATTACACTAACTCCAATATTTACATCTCACTCTATTTAGATAATAACTTAAAGTTTCTCCTTTTTTTTTTTTGAGCTTCAAATATTTACCCAGTCAAGTCGCAGGCAAACTAAACGCTGCACAAACAAATGGCAAAGGCTTGGTGACGCTGTTTTTCGAGAGTGAGACGGAGAGTGAGGAGAGATATAGAGAGAGAGATGCAAGAGATAGAGAAAGGGCAGAAAGTGGGAAGGGAAGTCTATTCAATGAGTTCCAGTTAACGTCTTTTCTAAGCCGTTTACAATATTTACTTGACTCTATACTCATATACCCAGTAGTTATAAAAAGAGTCAAGCGGGTATGACGTTGAGTAAAGAATTGCAGAGCTATTTTATTTTTATATGTATGTTACAGTAAATAACATCTGATATTATTATTATTTTTTATTTGAAATATATTTTTGTCACCATTCTATTGCTTCATATATGCATGGGTATTTTGCTGTCAGTCATTGCCCTCAGACATATTCTTTGTTTTAACACATTGTATCCAGCCATATTTAGACGTAACTCTCGCAAGCTGTGTGTGCTATTTAGTTAAGTTTGTTTCTCTGTTCTCAGCCTTATAATGGAAAATTTTTATTGCTTGTCAATGTTTTGGTTTATATAGATTTATGAGTAAGGAAAAGAAAAAGAAAAAGACAGTGAAGCTCAAGCTCCATTTATTTCACGAATATGGTTTATTAGTTCACAATTATGCATTAGGAATGTTACAACAAGATCAGCTAACCTTGTTGGCTTATTTATCTTTAGCTCCCTGTGCGTGTGTGTGTGTGCGGGTGTGCGGGTGTATGTCTACATATAAATGGGTTTGTTATTTCCTTGGTAATATGGCGCCTGCCATAAATTGTGCTCATCATTTTTCATTGCAATTTCGGCATACTCAATTTTCCATTGCAAAAACATAATAAATAAAATATAAGTATAAGTAAGTCGTAAAAAAAAGCGCATATAAAATTTAATGCGCTTGAAAATTATGCGCAAACTATTTGAGGCATGCCACCGACCCACCCAGCAGCAGCAGCAACAGCAATAACAACAACAGTTCCTCCAAAAAGTGCGCACGTTCAACGTATGCGTAATTTATTTTATAAGCGCATAAATAAAAATTTTTCCCCAAAAACTAAATGCAATAAAAATGCGGGGGGTGGCGGCGGTGGCGGCAGCATCAGCCAAATACATATTTAAAATAACAAGCAATTGCGCAAAAGTAATAATTTATAAAATATTAAAAAGAAAAAGAAGAACATAGAACGAAAAGAAATACAAGCAGCAGCGCAGCAGCAGCTACCAAATTTATTGGCTCATGTCTATTTTGTTTGGCCAAGGAACAAACAATTGGTAACAGACGATGGAGCGATGCCCGTTCGAAATCGAAGAGGAGTTTAAAGCTGAGAGATAGAGATATGGGAATCGGAAAGATACAGATACAGATACAGATACAGATACATAGATACATAGATACATAGATACATGGATACATAGATACATAGATACATAGATACATAGATACATAGATACATAGATACATAGATACATAGATACATAGATACATAGATACATAGATACATAGATACATAGATACATAGATACATAGATACAGATACTTATACTTAGATACAGATACAGATACATAGATACAGATACATAGATACAGATACATAGATATAGATACATAGATACATAGATACAGATACTTATACTTAGATACAGATACAGATACATAGATACAGATACATAGATACAGATACATAGATATAGATACATAGATACAGATACATAGATACAGATACATAGATACAGATACATAGATATAGATACATAGATACAGATAAATAGATGTACATACATAGATGTGGATACATAGCTACATATATAGCTATATTTACATATACAGGTACAGATACAGATACAGTTACCAAATATAATTTGATAGAACCTTATATACCCTTCTCACACTTTAAGCCGTCATCAAAAGGTAGCTAGAAAAAGTTTTGTGCAGCCCAGCAAGACACAGCAAAAGATACAGATTTAGATACAGCTACAGCAACAGCAACTACCACATCCACAGCTGCATCTACAGCTACATCTACAGCTACAGCCACAAACATATTTGAAAAAGTTGTATTCACAAAACAAATCGAACGGCAGATCGAAAATTGCGGACCAATAGCCGCACCAGCCCGTGTCCTGCACCTTGAATGCCGCACCCTTCGACATACCCTCGCTCCTTTCACCTTCAGTCTCAGTTTTTTCTCGTTCCTCTGGCACCCCCTTCTTATGGATAATAATTTCTGAATTCCTGCTCATTTTGATTGCGCCTAATAACTGAGTACCGATGCCGCCTCTGCCTCGACTTGGACCAATTTGTGTGAGCCAAGTCTCAACTCGACTGCGACTGCGACTGCGATTCGCGACTCGCATTGAATTCGTGGTCCTAACGCCGCCTTGCCACCGTCTCTGGCGTCTTGGCCAACAGCACACACAGAACTGGGCTGCGTTTATTTTTGTTACAAATATTTTATTCCAATGCCATATATTTTATTTACTGCTTCTCTCGCTCTTTCTCCCCATTCCTCGGCTACGGCTTCGCATCGGTTCTTTTATTTTATTGCATTGTTTATGCAGCCGAAAGTAAATTATGTTTTGTCCGCGGCATCGCACTGCAAAGTCGAAACAAAACTCGCAACGTCGTCGCAGCAGCTTTTGTCTTTATATATATTTATTGCCAATAAGAGTTGATTAGCTAAGTCAGGCCATTCGCTGAGGTCTTTAACTGAGCTATGCTCTAAGATAGCTAAAAAGCAGCATGTGTCATTGTTTGTTATGAGTAAAAATATGAGAATAGATGAAAATTTTAATGCATAGAATCATGATATATAGAGCAATAGATAAACATATATGTATATACTAAAAGAGCTTAGAGTTAGGGAATCTTAGCCTTTTATTTTCCCCATCCAAACAAAATTGAAAAAGCGCAAAGTTATCAACTCTAAGAATCCAGATCCTTCTCAAGACAGCACTGCGCTTAGTTTTCATGCTATTTCTTTTTGGCCAAGTGCACTTCAAGAACTTGCTAACCATAGAGTATATAAAGTGCGTTGCTTTCAATGTTGCGTGGCTTTTGCCGCAGTTTGTTGGCTGTCATTTTGCAAAAGTTATTATGCCAGGTGGTTGTTGTCGTTGCTGCTGCTGCTGTAGTTGTTGTTGTAGTTGTTAGCATTTCACGTATTATTTGTTGCTCTTTGTGGGTAATACGTACAACAGTTAACTGAGTTCTGTGCATTTCAGTTGCTCAGTTTTGTTGTCTGTGCCACATTTCAGCAATTGCTTTGCATATTTTATTGCTAAATAATAAATGCCCATTAAGTTAATTGGCAAATTAGGCAAACACACACACACACACACACACGCATACACATGCACACGGAATCGGCATTTACGGTTTTTAATTGGAACGCATACACTCGACAAAAAATAGGTAAACTATTATAATTTAGTAACTGGGTCTTGGGCATGAACTATTTTCCAAGTTGTCATTTGCATAGGGCAAATTGTGAAGAGGTTCTTTTTGGGTAACAACCAAAATCGATAGGGCCACCGTCCCGGACTTCCCCCGTCCGTCCTTCTCATCAGTCGTTCACAAGTGCAGCGTACATACGAATACATACACATATGTATTTTTTCTAGTCTAAATGACAAGGCACAAAATGCGTTTGCAGCGAAATTCAAAATGCGAAATGCGAAATGCTGTCTGACAGGCAAACACAATTAAATGTTATGCAGATGCAATCTAAAATGTCATTATATCAAATTCATTAATCCCCAATACAGAGCAGGCCTTCAGGCAACGCAACAACAACAACAATAAATGCAATAGCAACAACAACAACAACAACAGCTTGAAGAAATGCAGCCAAAGGCAACAACAACAACAACTATGACAACGACAACGTTGTTGCGCCTGCATCTGCACTCATTTATATTTTTTCCTTTTTTTATGTTAAACTCACACTCATAGATACACACGCACACGCACACACACACACGCACACTCATATGTTTTTAATAATAATTATTTTTTTCTTTCGCATTGCGATTTGAAGAGCTGTAAAGAAAAAACGAGGCGCGCAAAAAACAACAAGGAAGCAAAAGTTTGTCTAAAATGATAGACCTGAAAATGCCTTCTATGAAGTTATGAGGTAGTTAGGCAGTAAATAGCATAAAATATAATTATGATAATTATAATTGAAATAAATAATAGTTTTTGAATTATAGACATAAAATATATCTAAATTTTTATATAGATAAGTTTAGAGGCCTCGATATATATTTGATCGATTTATAACGATTTTATCGAAGGGAAAAATCTTAGTGACTGACCTTATTATAATGGAATATAATATTGCTCTATGAGCTGTAATCTCCTATATATAAATTGTAGATATACTCTACATTTAGTTTATTAAGAGAGAATAACAAACCCAAGACTTTATTTAATTGGAATATAATATTCTTCTCGCTCTTTTGTACAACGATACAAACATATATCGATTATAGTTTATCGAATTATGAATTCGATATCTGCACGTTTAATGTTTCTCATCTATATAAAAAAGTAAGCAATATCTCCACTAATAGCTGATTTCTTATTCAAGATCTTTCTTCTATTCCCAGCATACCCATACTGCTTCGCTTGACTGCTACAGGGTATAGGTACGAGAAAGAAGAAAAAAAGCTGCACTGCGCCCGTTTTGCTAGCGATTAAAATCGCTGCACGTGAATATTTTAACGTCAGTCAATCAAATGGCTTAAAAATGCTTTGTCATAGCTTCACTCCACACACACGAGCTCCTCCTAACCAGAGCGAACTTTTTTTTTCTTTTTCTTTTTGTAATATACATATATGTATGTAGCCCTGCCTCGACTCTGGCAGATACTTCAGTTCATGTGCGCTAGCTAAATCGCCTTTGATTTGATTTCGTTTGATTTGATTAATCGCACGACGTCAACGTCGACGTCGCTGCCTGATAATGAGATACGAGCCAAGGCAGCGGCAGCGACTTGCACGCAATTAAGCCAAATTAAACTCAAAGCCAAGCAAACCTACAAGTAAATACGTGTTAAGATGCCTCTGTGTGAGTGAGTGAGTGTGTGTGTGTGTGTGTGTGTGTGTGTGTATCTGGGTGTGTGAGTGTGTTTGTGTATGTGTGAGGAATATATGTTCAAAGTTCAATGCGCCGCGGCACAGAACTTAAGTTAACAGCTTTAAAAAATTATTGTTTACAATATTAATATAAATGGTTATATATTAACACACACATATGAAAACATCACACACACACACACACAAATGGACTTTAAGTATTCATTCCATTCAGCGTCATAAACTTCAATTTTCGAAAATCATTTCCTTAACAGCTGCGCACAAATATATATATTTACATACATACATATATATACACACATAAACATACATATATATATTTATATACACATATATATAAATATAAACATATATATCTTTAAACAACAGCCCGGCAATAAAAAAAAATATAAGTATAATAAAATGTATTAAGATTCACAGTGGACACATGAGTTTGCTAAATTGTGAACTAGTTGTTGGTGTTGGTATAGAAGAAAGAGTGAGAGAGAGAGAGAGAGAGAGAGAGAGGACAAAAAACGATTAAATATTTGCTAGTTCAATGCCAAATGCGCATTTAGTTAATAATTTGTCAGCACCTCAACTAATTGTGATTAAATAAATTGTTTACATAGATAATTAAATACTTTGTAAAATGTTTAATAGATAAATCTAGCTGTCAACATCAATCTTTATTAAGATAAATATTTTTTCTCTAATACTAAAATGTCAATATTAATCAATCTGTCTACATCGTAGTCTGTATTGATTTTTCTTAAATATGAAAAGTTTCTATAGGTAATATTTGTTCTATATCAATATTCTACCTTATATTTTGGAATATGAAACTCTAGTCCGTTCCATATCTTATTAGTTCCTAAGATTCAAGCCAGTATCTAAACCTTTGTATGTGTATGCATGCATGTATCCATATCTATATCAATTACTAGCTCTAAGAACTCTTATTTAAGTCTACAACTTTATCAAAATAATATACAAATAATTACTATCGATATCTATACTATAGGCCATAGTGTTATCTCTAATATAATCATAATCTATATGTTTATCTATAAATATATCTGTGGCGCTATCAATTTATTTGTGTTTACTCTTTCAATTTCACGAGCGATATCTTTATTTCTATAGTTCTTGCTATATCTAAAAACTTTTTTTTTTTATAATATGCATTTGCCAATTTAATTGTTTTTTTTTTTTATGGCAATCACTATCTTTGCCCCACTGTTGCTGTATAGGCTCCACTGTGCAATGTGTGTGCGCAGTTTTTGCCCTTTGCACATCGTTAAGGAATATTATAAATTACTACAAAAACAACAACGACAATGAAGTCGGGGCTCTTGAAATATTTATTTTATATTACGTTTTTCGTATATACCTATATATATATATATATAAATATATATATATATGTATATATTTATTTTATTTCCCTTTTCCCTTTTTGATTCTCCCCAGACGCGGGTCTAAATTAAAGAATATTTCTTTGCTGCTGCCTTTACTGCTTCATCTTCTCTTTTTTATTTTATTTCGTTGTGTTATTTTATTTATTATATTTTTCCCCCACTCTCCCTCTGCCGCTCTCGCTCCCTCTCGCTCTTCAAGGGTAGCCCCGTCTTCGTTTAAAGTGCGGTTTCTTGTCTTTCTCCATATATATTCATTATTATTGCTGCGACGGCCGCGACGTCGACTGCGACTTCGCTGCACATAACTTCAACTTTGTATCTGTATCTTTGTATCTCTGCCAAGCGGCTGCGTGTATGTGTGTATGCCTGTGTGTGTGTGTGTGTGTGTGTCTTGTATTTAAGGAAAAAGAATGATGCAAAGACGATAAAATATAATTTCGGCTTTATATTTTATTTTAATGATGAAAAATGTTGAAACTTTATTACGAACTCATAAAAAATTTAAACGTAGGTACACACGCAGCGCGGGCGACGCTGAGGGAGATCAACACACGCTCACACACACACGAATGTATATATACATATATTCGTTCTTCTTATTCTTTGTGCTCGACTCATAAATAAGTTGAGAAAAATGCGCTGTGCACAATGTTAAATGTTATAAAAATCCACAAAAAGAAAAACGTATTTATTTTTATTGCACATTGCAGCCATAATAATGTATCTTATGGATACACAACTACAAGTTCAGCCATACAGCTGCTGCTGCTGCTGTGGCTGCTGCTGTGGCTGCTGCCTTTGATGATGCCTCCGTTAGACTGAAAGCCAAGCGCAAAAGGTGTGAAAATATATGTCATAAGATACAAATGTATCTAATTGAATGAAAGCGACACAGACAGCGATTTGTTCTTAACACGCAGCTCGACCAAACACCACGCACTGTTAGTGGAGCGTGAGAGTTGCACCATTCAGCACACACTCTTCGCTCTTCACTCTCCACTCTTCGCCCATCACTTGCCCACTTGCTGCCCAACCTGTCTTTCGGTCTCGTCCATTTGGCAGCGACCGGCATGCGTCCAACCGAACGCGTCAAAGTCAAAGTCGTCTTCAATGAGAAGTTTTGTGCTCTTTTCGCTGATTCATTAACTAACCTGATGGGGTAGCTAAGCTATGTTATGTGTTTAGTTCATTTCGGGAGAGATTTTTGAACCTTGGAATCTGTCATCAAATATTACTAAGGAAATCATAGATAGATTTCATAATCAGGTCTGAGAAGAATTTCTATAGCACCCACCAAAAAGCTCTGCAGCAGATTTTAGGCATATCTTTATGAATGGAATGGAAGGGTATACAGTCTTCGATATTTCGCATTTCTACTTGATGCTTTACGCTGTTGTTCAATGTTGCGGCAGGTTATGGCTGGGCACACACAACAACGACAATAACAGACACACACAGAGAGAATAGCCAAATGTGTGTGACAGCATAAACTCGACGATAAAGATACAGTTACAGATAATGAAACAGAATGAGATACAAAAGTATCTAAGGATTTACACTTGTTGGCTGTATATTGTACTTTGTTATTCAAAAGATACAAAGAAAAAGTATCTCAATATCTGAGTATCTTGGAAGTTTACAACAAATATTTCTTATTAGCTGCCTATCTATCTGTACATTACATTTATAATCTTATAGATTTACGAAATCATTTTTAGTTTTTAGGCCACGATAAGCTATATCAGCGTGGCCCAATCAAACGTGAACTGAATTCATGTGTATATTTATATATGCTATATACACATGTATATATATTTCTATATCATTATTTGTTTGATTGTTTTTGTTTTTTGTTTTGTTCTTTCTATTATTTTACATTAATTTGCTGTAGAGCTATAGATTACCCAATCGCATTAATGATATCTTATCGCTGACGACAATAAAAAATAAATAGAGAACAATGTTGTTTTGCAAGCAACAATCGATTTTCGATCGCTATCACGAGTGTGCGCTGCAATAAATATATACAGCACACAATTATTGTAAATAAATAAATGTAATTATAAAAAAAAAAAAAAAAAAAAAAAAAAAAAATTTAAAAAAAATTGTGAACGTTTGCTGAGTCTCGTATTGACTCACAGCTGCGCAACTTTCAATCAGTGCAACCAATATATAAAAATTCATTAAAAATAAAAAATAAATAAAATGTATCTCACACACACACACAGACACAGTACGCCCACTTGGGGCACGCCCCAGCAACCCGCTCTGCGCGCGTGCATTTTTAATTAATTTATTTTTGCCGATATGTTTGCAAGGCGTGCGCACAGTCACAAAGCCAGCTCTGCCTGCACAAAGACAAAAGCCAACTTAAAAAAAAAAATTGCATCTTTAAGATACACACTCTCACACGCACACACACACACACAGACACTCACACTCGCAGACATACAGTACGAAAAGTATCTTTTGTTGTCGCTGTCCTCGTTGCCTGCCATAGCTCTCTGCCATTAATTTATTTATTTAATACTCTTCCCCCTCCGCTGTGCCCCCCATCACAACCTCTCCCTCTGCCTACCTGCCCCGCTCTCTCTCACAGTCTCTGTGATTAATCGGCTGCTCATTGTAAATATTTGTCTTTAGTTTGTTGCACTGCGCACAACGCGCGAAAAACCTGCCCAAGTGATTTTTCAGTATCAGATACATTTGCGAGCAGTACAAAATTGTATCTTAAGATATTATTGAAAACGCCAAGAAAAATGTGAAAAATGAAAAGCTCATTAAATCTCTATCTAAAAAGAATGATAGATATACGATAGAAAATTGAACTTTAAGATATGTATATGTATCAGCATATTTATATATGATGAAATATATATGATGAAAACTTTATACTAAAAAATATATATTTTTATATAAATAAATTTTAAATCAAATTTTTCTATGAATGGCATTCCATAATTTCATATAAAATTTAATATATAGAGTCAATATATATATTTATATATGTATGTATATAATATTCGTTTTCATTCATTAAATCAACACATATCTAACTGGACATATGCGCGGCCTAGTTATTTAGCTAAACTTTATGAGCCCCCACTTGGTTGCCTGGGGTTTTTCTTCAGATTTATCATTGTTGTATTTTATAATATTTTTCTTTTACCGTAATTTATAATAAGCTATTTGCTTTACGCACCTTTTTGCATGCTTATGCCAGAGCCTCAGACTCCGGGCTGTAACTCAGACTTCTTGTAGCTATATAAATGTGGCTACCCCCTGCCCACGCAAGTCGAGAGAGACAACAACAACAACAACAACAGCAAGCCAAGCCACTTCAGTCAGGCAAAATTCTTGGCATGAGTGCGGAGGCTGACTTACAACTAATGCAATATAATAAATTTATACAACGTTACAAATAAATGTCTGTGTGTGTGTGTGTGTATTTGAGTGTGTGTGTGGGTTGAGAAAATAAATAAATAAATATTTTTAGAAGGATATATGTATGTATGTATACATATAGACAGACATACATACGAGCAAGATTTGATTGCCGCCCAACCCTTTCTCAATTTTGAGTCGTTCTTGCAGCATGCCTCATGCCCCATGCCTCATGCCCGATACCCCATGCCTGCTTCTTCGCTCCCCTTAGTTTGTTGTTTTGCTTTATGATGGCATTGCTTGGGCCTCCTTATATCTTCTCTTTTTCTCTTACTCTCCCACTCTCTCTCGCTCTCTTTCTATCTGCTAGTCGCTCTCTTGGTCTGGGGCGCCCCTTGGAGCTGACTCCGGCTTTGGCTTTGCTTTTGGTTTTGGGTTATTTATCTGCATAAATTATTTATGCCGCATTACAAGCATAAAAATAAATAAAATAAATGAAGCCCAGGCAAAACTAAATCCGATTAGAATATGCAGAAGGGGCCACGGCACAGCTCTCCAACAGATACAAATTTATTTTTATAGATTAATCAACGTGTCTCTACGAGCGTTACTGCAGCAGCTGCAACAAATATATCTATATATATATATATATATGTACATATATAAATATATATGGATATATCTTTATTTGGCTTAGCGAAACAAAAAAAAAAAAAAAAAAAAAAAACCATTACGTTCATTTTATTCCCCCTCCATTTCTGGCTTTTTGTATATAAATATAAACACAAGCAATTTTGTTGGCTATTTTTTATAGAATTTTCCTTTTAAATTAAATGTTTATAGAATTGGCAACTAAATTAATGTATCTGCAGCTGTAGCCATATAGCTGTAGCTGTAGCCCGTTTTAGAATATCCGCTAAAAGACGTAAAATGTAAAATTACTTCAATTTTGTTTTGGGGTAGGGGCTCCATATGTGGCTTTTGTATATAAACAACTTGGCATGGCATGGAATTGTAAGAATATTTAATACCCTACTAAATATAAATACATATAGACAAGCGAATAACAGCTATCAAATAATAGACAAAATCTAAACAAAATTCGAATTTGTAAATTTGAATTCTGAGCAATTCTCGATGCTTATTCACTTAGAGCATTAAAACAATTACGATTGGAATCAATTTAATGATTTTTCAACGTATTGGAAATGTGCAAGAAAATGTGATTCAAATATCTAATTAAAGAATATGTGAATTGTGAATTTGTCATATTCAAATATGTCTTTGATTGAAAATAAGTCTATGATTGATCTACTATAAAAAGTCACATACATGTCATTTCATTGCAATCTATTTCTCATATAATATTCTTCATCCAGAGCAGCTGTGTAATATGATAAAAGTACATCGATGAGGAGTAGGTTGGAAGCACCTAAACCCTATAGAAATAATTTTCTCTAGACAATATACACGTTACTTATTGCATCTAAAGTCCACAATATCCCGTCTTATGGGTAGAGCATAATAAAATATGTCTGAATAATATAAAACAGAAGGCGATACATCAAAGCGGATTATACAATTTATATTTGCTCTTGTTTTTATGCGCTGCGGCCGCAGTTTGTTCTATTTTTTTTTTTTCTCATTCTCCTCTGCTTCTTCATCGCCTTTTCCTTCGCTTCGCCTCTGTGTATCTTCTACTTCGATTCGTTTTTTTTTTTTTTTTTTTTTTTTTTTTTGTATATATATTTCCTCATTTTTATGTTATTTATTTATTTTTCATTAAGCGGCAATGTGCATTGAGCTGTTGTATACAATAGCGATGAGCAGCAGATGCAGCGGCCGCAACGGCAACGGCGACGGCAACAGCAGCACGGGCACAGATACAGCAACAAGATATTGTATCTTGAAGATACAGATACATTAGAAATAACACACGCTGCGCTTGTAATAAATTGTATTATTTATATTATTTTATTCATGCACACACACACATACACACAGAGAGAGAGAGAGAGAGAGAGAGAGAGAGAGAGAGAGAGAGACAGAGACACACACAGAGACAGAAACGAGTCTCGACGCTAGCTCCGCCGCCACTTGAGGCCAATTTAACACAGGCAAAAGATCAGACGCAGTCGACGTCGCCGTCGACGCCCAGCGGAAGCGTCGTCCGTTTGTGCCACAGACTCGAGGCAGTTGGTCGGGCAGGGGATTGCAGGGTCGCTTGCCTCTGCAGAGAGTGACGAGTGTAATGACTTTTGTCGATTGGGTTAAGTGGCTTGTTGGCTTCCTTTGCGCACCTACACAGATACAGTCACACACACACACACACGCACACATACACACGCGCACAATTCAAATGCACCTTCTCATTTTTCTTTCGTTTTAATTTTTTTTTTTTTTTTTTTGTGAGTTGCATCTTTTTCAATTTTTATGCATGCCACACATTTTGTTGCCGGCTGCTGTTGTTGCTCTGGTTGTTGCCTTTTTGATTGCTGCCTGCCTGCTTTTTTCCCTACACCTTCTTATGTGTGTGTGTGTGTGAAGTAGCTTGAATGTGGCACGTTTGCTTGTTGTGGTTGCGGGGGTCCCCCCCTCTCTGAGGTAATTTGTCTACACAAGTTTCTTTTTTTTGTCAGCATCAGCTTGCTTATTATATTCAGCAAACTGACTCAAACTGAGTTTAAGGATATGCGTGCGTAATAATTTTTTGTGTTTTTGTTGAGAGTCTGACTTCAATTCGACAGCTAACCAATTGCCCAGAGCTTTATATATTTAGCTTCTTTTATTTCTTGGTAAGGGCTATGGGCGAAAACGAAAGTGCTTAACAGATAATTAAAAAAAAAAAAAAACAACTTTTTGAATGGCACGTTATTATTAGTTAGTTAGTTCAATTAGTTTTTAAGGCATGATTATGTTTGTTAAGAGTTTTCCTATATCTTTTAAGTTTAGGCTTGAGATAAAAAGAAAAATAAATAAAATTTGTGAAAATTCCAAATTTATCTTATTTGAAAATTAACCCTTTCCTGACTCTTCTAGCTGTATATAGATATTACAAAACAAAAAGAACTTATACCACCCAGTTAGAGGGTATGTGGAAGTCGTGCACTCATACCCTAAAACACTGATGCCATCTCAACATAATTCAATAAAATTTAATTAACCCTCATCACCTATAACTACAAGATATATATAACTATAAGAAACAATATATATAAATGCATATATTTATATTCATATAGCGGAGATCTCCTCGACTGTAGTTCACTGAACCTGAGAGAATAATAAAAATAAAATATTACCTCTAATGATGCACGCATAAAATGCAGCAGCAGCAGCAGCAGCAGCAGCAGCAGTCGCCGCAGCGGCATCAATAAAATATGAACAAGAATAAGACGACGAAGAGGCCGAAATAAAATAAATAAAAGAACATATAAATAAGAAAAAGAAAGAAAAAAAAAACAGACTTTCAACAAAAGACCAAGAAAATGAGAAATATTATAAAAGTGCAATTAATCAACGGAAAGCGAAGCAGAAAGATCGACCGATCGCGAGACAAAGGCTGACACTTATCGGCTTTAGCTGCTTATGTGTGTGGCATGCCACAAAGAGAAACAGCAACAACAACAAAAACTTGTAAATAAATGAAAAAAAAAAGAGGAACGTATTAAAAGTATTTAAGAAGAGCTGCTGCATATGGGAATTGATTATTTTGCATATAGAGAGGGAACTATAGAAGCGGATGCCGCCTGTCAATATTTGATGGTTATGATCGTTTATGATGGGAAATGAAGGGTATATTGGTTGTAGAGGTCGTATGTATATAAAGTGTTATCTCAATCTTAGCTAATTTTATATCATCCCCAATTCTCAAATGACAATCATCTAACAGTTACATCTCAAGATAGATCTTAACCTTCTACAAACTTTAGATTATCTAAAATAAATACTAGTTTCTTAATAACGCCTTCCGGTATGAACGAGTATGATGCGGTCGTTGCAACTCGAATGCAACGTTCTTATTAGTTATATATGAGCATTTACTGATCAATGATCAGCATGACGTTGAAGCAGGTGAAGGGGGTCGGGGGTTGGGAGTCGAGGTTTCGTGGCAGCGATTTTTAATAAATGAAATGTGTAAATAAACGCACGAGCAACAACAACAATAATAATAGCTAAAACAACAACAACAAGTGGCATCAGAATTGGTTAGACAAACAGCAGGAAAGCATAAACATGGCCAACACTAATACCAAGGCAAACAGAACAAAAGATGCAGATGCAGATGCTATAGCTGTTGTTGTTGTTGTTGTTGTTGCAGATGCATTTCCAAAGAATTTCTAAGCACATAAAAATACAAACAACAACAACAGCAATGAACAAAATCAAAGCCCGCGGTCAGCGTTGGAAAAAATATTTAAAAATGCATAAAAACAAAATATTTATTGAAGAAATGCGGGAGGGAAAGAGAGGGAGCAATAGAGAAAGGGGGAACGGAGCGATAGAGAGAGGGATACGCTAACAAGAAAACGGGAAAGCAGACAGACAATCGGATTATCAGAAAATTGAACTACGAAAAGATACCCTGTAAAAATGTTTTTATTATCCAAAATTATAAGAGGCTTATGGTCTGTATATAAATAAAGAATAAACACATCGAATTTATAGTTTTATAAATTTATGTATCATATGAACATCAAAAATTTTATATTTCTGCCATTGAAATTTTATAAATTATTGGATACATATTGAATAAGCAAAAGGTATTGAGAGACTCTCTCCCTGTCTCTTCCGCACAGTGTACAATCTCACAATTAAAGCTACATGATGCCCTATGAGTACAAGCTACAGGGTATCAAAATATTAAATGAGATAAACAAACGATTTCGAATTTGAACATATGAGCATGCTAATGCGCCCAAGACGCGAGTGAAGCGATCGAGCCGAGCTGCTGTTAACCCAGCCCAGCCTTTGGTTTATTTGATTAATGCACTCGAAAGCGACAATAAACAAGAACAAACGAACGAACGAATGGCTGGCAACTCTGGCCAGAGCCGTGGCTGGGCTGTGATCTGTCCCAGCCCAAAAGGGAGATCCGCATGCAGAGACAAACAAATATTGCATTCCAGCGAGCACAAATCGAATGTGAATGCCCAGAATCAGTGTGAGAGCTGGGAAGCTGGGGAAGAGCTAGGGAGAAGACTCTTTGGGTTCGACGACGTCTATTAGATAAATAAATAAAAATTCTTTATTAAAGTGCGAATTCTGCGATGCGGCTTAATGTTGATGGAACGCTCGAAGGCGCGTTGACTGTGCTGTGTCTAGAGAACCGTTGACATAATTGCACCAACAGATCGTATCTGAAAACCAGTTTACGGCCAACTCTGGATGCAGGCGAGTAAACTCTTTGGATAACTTTGATGAGGATAAAGAGCAGAAGAAGATGACGATGAAGAAGAAGAAAAACAGAAAAAAGTGCCTAACAAACCATTTAAAATAAATAATTTGAAATGATTTATGAACAGGTTTTTAGTTCTTCAATATATTAGTAAGGGTATTCTGTAAAAAGAAAATGCAAATGCAAGAAGGTGACAATGCTTATTGGATAAGAATTGGAATACAAATGAAATATGTGGTAGAGCTTATCATAGGATTATGCTATAATGTCTATTTATAGTGTTGTAAAATACATAACAGAAAAATTAGACACAGAATTCATTCACAGAAAAGTTCTTATAAAAGGCATTTAACAAAGAAGTTTATTTAGAATTAGTCTAGAATATTCTGACTGAATATAATGCAGTGTTGTAAAACACATACTACGAAATTTTCTAGAGTGGATAAAATTTGCGAAGCTTTTTAATAGTAGAATAAAATACATTAAAATATTTAATTTGGTATATATAATAACCCTGTTTTAAAAGTTTTTTTTTTCCAACCTCATATCATCTGTTGCTTGTGATAATATATCTATAAATATACTTTTTACTCTATGTTCTCCAACATTGGATGACCTTAATTCCAAAAATATAAACTCCTATGAATGAATATTCAGATTCACATTCATATTTAACAATCAATTAATGTGCGGACATAAGGAGGAAGCATCGCATGTAGAACCTACGACAAGGCGAAAAATGTTTAAAATGCTTTCAACGATCGCGAGCAGAAGACGTGGCCGGCAACAACAATGAACAGTGGAACAGAAGCAGCGGCCATGGCAGAGGCAGAGGCAGAGGCAGAGGCAGAGAGGGAGCAGCCACGACGCCGGCGACGACGTGCAGCACGTGAATGCTGTCAATCAAGAGCGCAGCGAACAACAACATTCCACGGTAGCTGGTGCTGCTGCTGTTGCTGCCGAGGCCATTGTGACGTCACGCGGCGAAATGCCGTCGGCAAAAAGTCGCCGAATCAAAATGAAGATCGCGAAACGTAAATCAAAACAAAACAGAGAGCGCAACGGAGAGTGAGAGAGCGATTGCCTTTGACGCGTGAGCGTAAGCAAACGCTGCTGCTGCGGCTACTGCTGCAGCGGCAGCTGCTGAAGAGAGCGCGCTAAGAAGATCGCGTTTGTGAATGAAATGCCGTAAGAGAACGTTTAAAGAGAGAGATAAATAGCCTATGCTCACTTACCCGCTCTTCCTCGCGTATCATCTCCGCGATGCCCGGCTTGATCTCCATGTCGTCCGCGAGCGAAGCTGAGCTGGACGGTCCGCTGTGATGGTGGGGCGGCGGTGGCGGCAGTCGCGGCTCGGCAGCAGCGACGCTGAGCTCCATGGCGGCAGCGGCCATGGCCGCGGCAGAGCCGAGCGGGAATCGCGACTCAGCGGAAGTGCTGGAAGCGGAAGTGGAGATGTGATGCTGTTGCTGTTGCTGCTGCAGATGATGGAGATGCTGCTGCTGCTGTTGTTGTTGTTGCTGTTGCTGTGGACTGGGCAGCGAGCGTGGGCAGCGGCTAGCTCCCGGTGGCGCTGGCGTCGTTGCAGGTGAGGGCATTTCCAGGCCATGCAGCGCCGTCTCCAGCGCTTGTGCTGCGGGCGTCAAGCGGCGCGGCGTCAGGCTGCCGCTGCCAGCGCCCATTGGCTTGGGCGGCGGTGTCAGTAGGCCGCAATCGCGCTGTCTCTCTCGCTCCTTCTGCTCCTGCTCCAGTCGCTCGGCAGCGATCAAGCTGCTCAATGGGCTCGGCGGCGCCTGGAATATGGCATCAGCCGAGGGCCAGCGACGCTTGCGCACATTGCGGCTCTGCTGCTGCTGCTGTTGTTGTTGCTGCTGTTGCTGCTGCTGCTGCTGGTGATGGAGCTGCTGCTGCGGCGAAAGACGCAGCTCGCCGCAATCCCAGTCGCTGGTGCGCAACTTCTTCTCCGGCTGCATAAAGGAGAGCAGATCGTCGCTCGGTTCGCGCTCCAACGGCGTCTTGGGCGACAGTTGAGCGGGCGAGGAGCAGGCGGTCGCTGTTGCTGCTGCAGCCGCTGCCGCTGCCGCCGCCGCTGCTGCTGCTGCTGCAGAATTGACTTCTTCCATTTGGGTGACGTCCGCGAGGCCGCGCACCTTCAGCAGCTCGGCGATGCGCAGCAGCGGACCGATTTGATCTTGACTTACGTTGATCTCGCCGCGATACATAAATTCCACAATGGCCTTGAGATCGCACCAGCTGACGTCGCGCATGATGACAATGGGATGCTGGCAGGGCGTCTCGGCCAGCAGCGTCTGGAAATAGGGCGAACAGGCGGAGAGCACCATTTTGTGGGCCTTGATCGAGCGGCCGTCGCAGGCGAGCGTCACGTCCACAAAGGATTCGTTCTGCAACAGCTGATCGAAGATCGTGGTCAGATTCGATTGGTAGTTGTTCCAGCGTAGGCAGAATTGCTGCGGCAGCGGCGTCTGCTGCTGCTGCTGGAGCGGCGTCGTCGTTGTCGTCGCACTGGAGCTGGGCGATGAGCTGCCCGCGTTGGCAGCGCCGCTGACGTCGGCATCGGCGGCACCGCTGGCGCTCGGCGGTGTTGTTAACGGCGGGCTAACGGCCTTTGGTTTATCCTTTTGTGGTGTAGGCGAATTGCTGCCGCCACTACCGCTACCGCTGCCGCTGCCGCCACCACCGCTGCGCTGTCGCTGCGCCGCTTGCGCCTGCTCTGTGGCGTAGGTTTCGCTGTCTGTTTGCGCAGCGGCAGCGGTGGCGACGTTGCTGCTCGTGCTTGTGGTGCTGGTGCTGCCGCGATCGTTACTTGGCCGCGACGTTGGCGTCTCCGTTGACGCCATTTTGTATGCTCCAAAAATTGAGAGCAAGAGCGAGAGCGAGAGAGTGTCTATTGATCGAGCGGCAAAGCAAAATCGAACTCTTTAGCTGTATGCATGTGGGTGTATAAGTGTGTGTGTGTGTGTGTACCGAACACTGCAACGAGACGACGCGGTTATTATCGCGCTCGCGATTTGGTCGCGATATTATTAACGTACACGTGACAACGTGTGTGTGTGTGTGAGTGAGATGTAAGTGTGTATATGTGTGGCTTATTTTACGCGCGTTTTCAATTTAACAACCAAATATTTAAATTCAAATTTTTTGTTTAATTTTTAAAATTTTTTTAAATTATTTTGAAATTAGCTTAAAATAGTTTGTTGTCTTATCAACAAATCGTATGTGTGTGAGTGTGTGTGTGTGTTTGTAGGTGTGTATGCGTATGGCGGCTTTTTCGTTTTTGGCGTCTCGTCGTTATTTTTGGCAATGGAACGTGCCCCCAATAAAAAGTCTTTTCAGCACGAGCGTCTGAATTAGACTGAAAACGTTTTGCACATTTTGATACGGAAAAACTCAAAACAAACTTAACGGGCAGCAGCAGGCAGCAGCAGCAGCAGCAGCAGACGACGTCGATTGGGGCTACGAAAACGCAGAGGCGCTGCTGCTAGTAGCTGCTGCTGCTGCTGTTGTTGTTGTTGTAGTTGCCGTCGCGTCGAGAGTTGCGAATGCGAATTCGCTGAGTCGTCGTCGCGACGTCAGCCGCGAGACCCCCAAGTCGTAAATAGTGTGTGGCGCTGTCGACGTCGCAGCCAGCAAATATTGCAGTTGCAGTTTTCAAGGCAAAGGAGCGCAGCGAAAATAGTGCAAAAGAGCGACGCCAGGCGGCAAACGGCAAACGGTGAGCGGCGAGCAGCGAGCGGCAACAAAACAAATGCCGGCAAACGTACAAAATTCCTTTACTCGGCAAAACGAAAACGAAGCGCCGCCGACGACGACGATGACTACAACGACGAACGCGCTGGTAGAGACGAAGAGACGAAGAGGCGATGAGGCGAAACGAGGCGAAGCTCGCTCGCGAGCGACTTCGGCGCTGGTTCGCTCTCCCACACACAGCCAGCGCCGCGCAACCCCCAAAAAAGCAGCGGCAACTGTGCTGTGCCGTTAGCTCAAGAGATGAGACAAACGCGCTGCATTTTCGGCAATGCGTGCGAAGGGGGGCGCCTAATAGTTAAGCATGCGTGTGTGTGTGTGTGTGATTGAGTGAGTGTGTGTGAGTGCGTGAGTAAATGCAGCGAATAGTTAACGGTACTTTCAGTTAGCAATATAATAGGAAAGAGCTGAAGGCTAATTAATAATAATAGCAATAAATAATATAAATCATAATTTAAACAATTATCTAATTCATAAATGTCACATATATTCCCTTCCCCTCTCTCTCTCGCACACACACACTCTTGAAGCGGCCTAAGAAGCAAAAAAAAAAAACAACTTGACAGCAGCCGCCGTCGTCGTCGCCGTCGCAGCAGCAGCAGCAGCAAAGATTGTTCATTAATTAGTTCCGTTTGTATTTCTGCTGCCTCTGCTATCTCTGCCTGCTACTGCTGCTGCCGCCTGTGTTGCTTCTGCTCAATTTTGAGCTGCAGTCGGTTGCTCTCTCGCCAATTCGCCGCAATCTTTTGACGCTCTTTTGATTTTAAGAGACGCGCCATGTGCCTCTGCTCGGCTTGCACTTCTCTTTGGCAAAGACACGAACGAACAGTAAGTCGTAAGTAAGTACGGGTGGGAGCGAGAGGCAGCGCATAGGTTGGTTGGTGGGGTGTGCGAGTGCAAGCATTGCACCTGCAGTTTGAGCGACGTTTTGTCGTTTTTCGTTTTTCGCTTCTGGCCTGCCTTTGTCTGTGTGCTACTCACGTTGTTGTTGTTGGCTCTTTTTTTCTCGCTCGCTCGCCTTTGGAACTGCCCACACTGCGGGGCTGTCACTGGAGACTGGTCAAACGATATATGTGAGCGCGTGTATGTGTACGTGTGTAAGTAGTTGCGTGTTTCGCTATGCATATATGTGTGTGTATGGCTGAGTCTTGCACTTGTATTTTGATTATTGTTTTTGGCATTAAATGTATAAAATAAAGAAAAATACACACTCACACACACTCATGCAAAAAATTGGCCAAATGCGTGAACGAGACAAACGATGCTGCCAGCGTGTAGTGTATTAGAGCGAGACAGCCAGCTGCGGCTCAGTTTCAGCCAGTCATAAATTATGCAAAATAAAAACAATTTTTTTTTTTGCAACTAGCAAATGGCGGTTGACTACATTATTATAAATACGACTAAATAACGCAACTGTAAATTAATCAAACAGAAAATGTGCCTAATAAATGATCTTTAGCGATCGGGGAATACATTTTTAAATAGATGTGTTGGCAGAGATTTCACAGCAGCTGTTTGCATTAATTCAACGAGAGCGTCTGAATTGTAAATTTCACAATCTTTATTTTGATACTATTATTAATTGTTGTTTAGATGTGGATTATTTTTAAGCTATACAAATGTAAATAAATACTGTGGAAATTGTCGGAAATTATGTGTTGAATGGTTTTTAGGTGATGTGTTATATAAAGAACCAATAAGAACGAAATTTGAAATAATTATTTTAAAAATATAATTTACAAATTCGCTGTATTACAAATTTGTTTTCTAGGTGAACATAAAAAAGAAACAGAATAAACAATCTATTAATTATATATTACACTTATTTACCCTAATAAATTGGCTTAATTAAAAATAATAATAATTTTAAGCGTTTTTTAGGTAAATGTAATAATTATCTATTGACGATCTATATTACAAATATTATTTATTATGTACTATACATTTATTTATTGTACCTATAATTCTTTTTTCATATTAAATTGGTTTAATATAAAATAATAATCGACTTGCATGTTTTTATTTTTATTATTATTTATTAACAATTTTTATTATATATTTCAATTGTTATATAAATTATATTTATTTTATGGTTGATTCAACATAATACAATTTTTTTTTTTTGAATTATTATCATTATTTTATTTTTTAGTTATTAGTATTTTAAAAAAGCTTAACTTGTTTCCTTCATTCCAGGTAAAACTCTTAACCAATTTTGATATTTCGTAAGTTTTCTCTTTATAATTTTCTATTGATCTATAAAAACTCTACCTTTATCTGGCCTCAATTCCATTGGATTAGCTTATAGCCCATTCGTCAATCTCCCATATGTCTGTTAACTATCTATATATCTAATCATTCCATATAATAAAATCTCTGTATCCTAATTTATCTGTTCAACACTAAGTTGTGCCACTGTGCAGCCGTGGTGCAATGCAAAAATTTGGTTGCCACACTAAAAACGCAGCAACGCACGCACTTTGTTGCAAATGCATTGCGTTGCCATTGCTCCTCGTTGCTGTCGCCGTGGCTGTTGTTGTTGTTGTTGCTTTTGTTGTACGCAATTGTGGAGAAATGTGGCAAATAGCTTTTTCGGGGTTCGTGAGACACAAAACGCGTTTATACGAAAATTGATGTATTTAACTGTTGACGACGACGACGACGACGGCGACGGCGACGAGCGCCGCTGATGCGCGTTGCTGCTGACGAGCAAAACGATGACGCGAATGCGGATGCTGGACAGGACATATAAACTGGATAGCGGGGGGTAGGCGTGATGGGGGCAGGTCAGCATGTTGAAAGGCTGTGCGACAAGGCGACAGCCGCTGCGATGCGATGCGATGCGATGCGTTGCAATGGAGGTTTGTGGAAGACGACAACGGACAGCAAAGAGGCAAACAGACAGCAGGCGGCCAGGCGGAGGCGTGGCAAAGGGGCACTGCTCGATTTGAGAGGCTTGCGGCACACACGACTGAACGAACCGGCAAACAAACAAATAAAATGTGTGCGTGCGAGTGTGTGTGTGTGTGTGTGTGTGAAGGTGACCAAACTGTATAGAAGTAAAGGCAGCTGCTTGGATGCCAATGGGCGTGGCAGCGCGATGGGGCAACAGCGTAACACAAAGAGGTAGGAAAAAAAAACAGTTGCCGCATATTAAAACGCCAAATAGAAGAGACAACAAATGCAGCTTAGAAAGAAAAACCCGTCAAGGGATGGGGCAAGGGTGGTGGCAGCAGCAGGTGCCGGGGTGGGGGCTGGAGGCTGTATGGCAAGGGGTGCTGTTGCACAAAGTTAGCTTACGCGCACAAAAGCGATGAGCGATGATGCCTCAAATATGCAAAAATGCCTAGCGCAATAAAACGAAAGCCGAATGCGAGAAGTTGCTGGAGAGAGAGAGAGAGAGAAAGAGAGAGTGAGAAAGGGAGTGAGAAGCAGAAGGAGTACGCAGAGGGCGCCACAGCAATGAAAAAGGGCTTAACATGTGTGAGAGGCGCGTGTGAGTGTGTGAGGGAGTATGTGTGTGTGTGTGTGTGTGTGTATGTTGTATAAATCCAAAACGAAGTTCGAATGCAGGCAAAAGTACGAAACGGAGGCAGCGCTAACGATGGCTGAAAGGGGAAGACTAGAGAGAGGGGGGACGGACAGAGATGCAGGGTAGTTCAGCTGGCCAGAGCAGACAAACAAATAGACAGCATACGCAGCAGCAGCAGCAGCAGCAGGAGCAGCAACAGCAGAGTGGACTCCCCAACCAGCCGCCCATGCGCCCCCCTTGGGGGCACGGCATTGATGGACAGTTAACGCGGCAAAACGAAACGCGCGCAAAAGCCGAGTCCAGCCATCGAGGCTGCAACTCCTGTCAGCCAGTTGGCTTAGACGCAACTGTACTCCAGGCACAGGCACAGGCAGAGGCACTGGCACAGGCGCTGGCACAAGCACAGGTCCTGGAACACAGGCACAGGCACAGGACTCTACTCCAAAGTCCACATGGTGGACACCCGCTCCACATCTGCCTCGCTGCCTCTCTCGCTGTCTCTTGTCCAGCTGCCTGCGACCCCCAGGCAAAGATTTTCGCGTGCGTTGCAAGTTGTTTGTTGCATGTGCGTGTCTCTATGTGTATGCGTGTGTGTGTGTGTGTGTGTGTGTGTGTGTGTGTGCAGTTTTTGTAAATTTTGCGCCATTTGATTGCATTGCCTATCCTGCAGCAGCACCTTCTAACCCATCTCATTCGCACTCCCTCTCTGTCTCACTCTGCCGTGCTCTTCCACTTGGCCATTGTCGCTTCTTTGGCGGCTTTCGCCTCTGCTCGCATTTATATACAAATGAACGCCTCCGCAACAGCCTACGCCCCCGCTCTGCCTCTTGGCGGCTTTGGCTGCCACGCCTATATGGCCGTCAAGTGCAGACGCTGGCAAATACATTCTATGCCGTTTTTTTGAATACCCTGTAATAATTAGAAGATGGATTTAGGCTAGGCTTAGGTGGTAGAGGTAGGGGAGTGGAGGAGATATACATAGAGTAATATAATATATAGAGTAATTTCTATGCCTGGATGATGATAGAGGCGTAGATCGTGTATTTTTAGCTAGTTATATTTCTATATGTATCATAGCGCATTTAATTGTTTATTTGCTGACTTTCTTTTGGCTTTTCTTCTCTATCGATAAATATCGATAACATTTTGCTTTGAGGTTTCTTTCTTTCAAGCTGAAGACCTCAAAATTTCGTTTTAGGCTTATTTATGTATTATGGGATGAGAGGCAAGTCAAGTGTATAATGAGCCCAAATTTTCCCATAGTAGGAGTATATAACTGATTTTGTAGAGAGATTTTAAGTAGTAAAGGCTCTAGCTATTTATAGTATACGATAATCTAAGAAAATTTGTCATTCTGTGATATCTTTGTATATGAGATATTCAAGACCTTCACACATCTTGAATATCTCACATACATAGATCTCACAGGGAGAAAAATTTTCTTAGAAAAGCCTATCGATCTCTAAATCTCTTGCTGTTGTTGAATCTTCTCAGATATGTTAATGTTTTTAAGAGAAAATTTAAAAGATATAATATAATTATTAAACGAATATATGAGAAGAGCATAACAATTGTATACAGAGCCTCATTAGATTCAGAAACTTAACTAACTAATAATTTTGATAAGACTTATCTCCTCTTATTTTAGTAAATGGTAAAATCGCATAAAGTAAATACAAACTCCAATTATAGGATATCAATTAGTCTGTCACCTTTAACGCTTGCTTGCTAACTTGTTCTATTTCGCTGCTGCTGTTGTTGTTGTTGTTGTTGCTGTATTTGTAACAACATCGACAGCAACTGTCGTTTGTTGTTGCACGTTCGCCGACGTCCAGTGCGACGTCTGTTATTGTTAGTTGCCTGCGCTGCGGTCTGGAAGGCGCGTGGGGCGCCAGGGAGGGTGCCGTGGGGTTTGGTGGGGTCATCTACTCTTTGTTGCGGATTAGTTGACAGCATGGGGCATATGTGAGGCGCAGCTGCTGCTTTAGTTGTTGTTGCTGCGCCGGCTGTTGCAACGGCTTTAAAATCGAAGCAAATTCAAGAATAATTTGTGCAAACAAAAACTCGAGCTTATAATAAGAAAGTAATGCAAGGCGGCGGCTGAGCAGGAGGGAGGCATGGGCGTGACAGTGTGTATGTTGTGCTGATTGAAAAATTGTCAAGGCAGTTGCCAGCCACAAAGCCCGCCGCAGACTAATTAAAACATTCACAATGACTGCAAAATATTAAAAAGCAAAGAAAACAAAACAAAAACAACAACAAGAGCAAAAAAAAAAAAAAAAAAAAAAAACCTGAAACGCAAGAAAATGAACAAAAATCTTTGAAAGAGCTGCGCAAATCTTTTGGCATCTTTTGTGAATTAGGCTAGGAGTGAGCGAGGGCTGAGGACGGTGGCAAGGGTGCAGATGAAGCTGAGGTTGATTTAGATTACAAGGAATTGTTTTTAATTGTTGCTGTAGAAAATAGTGGAAAAGGCGGCGATTGCTTTGCCGCATAAAGCGCGTTTATAATAAGCCAGCAAAAAATATGTAGAAAAGCGAAAAAAGGGGAAGATGGCAGGTAGATGGAAGGGCAACCGTTAGCTTGCTTTGAAGTCAATTAGCTGTTGTCGTCGTTGTTGTTGTTGTTGCTGTGCAGCAAATGCAGCGGGATTAGACAACATGTGCAACAGCAGCTTTAATTGTGACTGAGAGTAAGGGTAGCTAAGAGTTAAGTTGCGGGATTAAAGGACTTGTAATCTGTGTGATTAAAGTTGATATGCTTAAAGTTAAATAAAAGCGAGTGGTGATTTTTTTAAATTTAATTTATTTATTTATTATTATTATTATTATTTATTTTTTATTTATTTATTTATTTACTTTTTTTTTGGTACGGGAGAATATTCTAAATACTTAAATAAATATTAATATTTTTTTATGAAAAAAATTGAATTTTATATAACCATTATAACCACTTTTCTATATTTTTTATGCATTCTTCATTCTATTTTACTTTCAAATTAACTAAATAATTGAAAATATTATTATAATAATTATATTCCCATATTCTAATATATTTTTAAGTAGAGCAAAGCTATATACACTTCCAGGGCTTCACTGAGCACGCCTTAAAAAAGTGCCAACCCACTTTATTTAGCTCTCAGCTTGATTAAATTTCTATTCAAAAACGATTTCAGCTTTTTATAGGTCGACAAAATATATTAAATTTTATATATACTTCTCCTATATAGTATATATCAAGTGTGCATCAATAATAACGACAATTATCAGCAATTGAAATATTCAGAAAGAAATTGCAAAAAAAAAAACCTTTATGAATAATGCAATTTTGATCATGTTGCACATAGATTCTTGCTTCAGTTTGTGGATGACACATATCAAATGGCGGCGAAAAAAATCGAAAACAAAAAATTGGAATCGAATTGATAAGCAGCTGGCTGTTGCATGCAGCAATGCGTTGCAAGTGGATGAATGAGCCACTGAAACATGCACCACGAAAAACTGAATGAATGGCACACACACACACACGCACGCACACACATATACACGTGTGCGTATGTCTTGCAAACGCATGAATGAAACGTTGCATGCCGCAAAACGCCGACTGCGCTGCCAGCAGCCAAATCGACGCGTTGCAACAACAGCTGCAAAAGCGGCAAGAGGCGAGAGGCAGGCAAAAAAAAAAAAAAAGGAAAAAAAGTAGAAAGCGCGCGTGGCCATTGACGGCGGGGGCACGCGTCGCGTTTGTTTAATGGGCCACGCACGCAACACTCACAGGCTGCCCCCAAATGCAGCCCATGTTGCACGTTGTTGTCAATGGCAGCGAAAAAAGAGGCCGTGCCACGCTCGTTTTGTTGCAGCCAGCCAAAGTGCATTTCGGTGCACAAAAAATACACACCCACCCACTCACACACACACACACTTGATAATGTTGCAACGTGTTTCGTTTGTGCAGCATGCGGCACACGCGTCAAGGTCAGCGAATTATGCGACTGCCTCCTGCCACACACACACATACACAGTAGAGCGCAGCCAGCCGGCCAGCCATGTCCTGTTTGCGTGCAACAGTTGGCCGAAAAAAATGAAAGCTTACACACACACACACACACACACATAGGCTGCCCCCTGCCACTTTTTGTTGCACTTTGATTGCACTGGCCGCGATTATCCGCACGTTGCATATCAATGTCCTGCCATGCTCCATGCCCCATGCTCCATGAAGGTCATGCAGCATGTAGGTGTTGCCTGCCACGCCCACTCTACCCACAGGCTGCGTCCATTTTTGACTGCGCTTCGCTGCGCATTTTTGCATTTTTTTTTTTTACCAGAGCTCTCGCATTTGTGGCGCCTCCTTTCTCGACATTTTTTTTTGGTTTTTTGGTTTTTTGTTGCTGCGACGTGTGTGGCAAGTGCATTCAGCGCGATTATTAGGGATTTCAATCGACGCGCTGCACTTGAACCCCTGCCACGGTCAGTGCGGGCGCCATCTGCCCCATGCCCCAAGCCTGCTTTCGGCCGACCCTTTTGCGGTTGTTGTTGCTACGTTTTTTCCCACGTTTCGTGATTTTCGTTTTTTTCCCGGGATTTTCGCCGATTTTTGCATGAATTTTTGCAGTAGGCACAGTGCCACGCCCGCGCCCGCGCCGCCCCCCTGGCTGGTCATTTGAATTGTTGCACTTTTTATGCAGCGCAACGGGCTGTCGCCTCGGCAGCACAGTGGACGGCGCTGAAGTGTGAAAATGCAGCGTAAAATTGAAAATCAAACAGCTGAAAAGAAAAACGAAAAACGAAAAACCTGTTGAAATGAAAATGAAAATCAAAATAAAAATGTTGCCTTTTGGGCCTGGTTTAGGCACGTTGTTGTTGCTGCTGTTGTTGCTGTTGATGCATTTTTGTTGCATGTGCAACATTGTGGCACGCATCGAGTTGATTGTTGCGGCCGAAAACCCAATTGACCGCAAATTGTGGCTTTTGTGATCAGATTTTTATGGCCACAACTGTAGGCATGAGAAATTGTGGCTTAACTCTGACGTGTGCCACGTGTGTGTGTATGTGTGTGCATGTGTATATATATATTTTGTATTTTATATTATAATTGTTAATTGTTTAAGCATGGTTAGGCAGACTGAGTTTGTTTAAAGTCCAAGTTGAAAATGCATTTTATGTAAATTCTGATTAGATCCCTATTAGAAATATTTGCATTCATTTACATTTTATACATATACCTTATATTTTATATATTATATTTGATTATTAGATTATTATTAGAAGTATTTACTTTTCATATATATTTAATCTACGATTTTAAATATTTTTTTATATTTATATCTATTTTTCTTGATCTACATTTGGGCTCTGATATGAAATATGAAAATGTAGGTTTTATTCTAGATTTGCATTTCATCTTCTCTTTATATATTCAATTTTCATTTCATTTTCTCTGGAGTTTTCACAATTTTCATTAAATATAAAATATCAAATAAAACTCGTAAAATTCTATAAAATGCTCTAATCCATTATAATGAATTATTTATAGTTGTCAAATTATATGAATATCTATATTTACTTTCGGAACATGCAAATAATTAATAGTAAATAGAGCAAATTAGTTTGGAAATTGAATTCACTTAGTATCCGTTAAATTGCCTAACTAATAATAGTATTTTCTGTATATTTAAACCATATTCGCATATCAATTCACATTCTAGCTACATTTTTATTAGCCATGTGAATGACATACATATCTATATATATATATATATATCATCGTAAATATCAAATGTTATATCAAATTCAATAATTATAGTCGCTCTGTGCCTATGAATATTCACATTTATGTGAATATCGCATCGAATTGCAGTTGATATTGGCTTAACTGTAAAATATTTGTGCATCTATGAAATATGGATGCAACGCCATCAAAGCCCTTCCAATGCAATTGAATCGTAAATAAAAATATGATTTAATCCTATTTTCCTTGTTGTTTTTTTTTTTTCGGTTCATACAGGAAATTTGTGGGCAGCGGCCACATTTTCTATGGAAATTGAAAATATCTGTAATGGCAGCCGTTCGGGTTGCAGTCAACTGCATCTGTGGCAGTGGCAGGAGGCGTGGTGGGCGGTAAGCACTGTGTGCCCTTGGCTAGGTTTTCTTTTGCTTGTTTTCAATGTATTTGCTTTAGTTTTATTTGGACATACACCTGTTGCAATTGTTGCTGCTGTTTGATATTTGGCATCGTGCTGTGCAGCAGCAACATGTTGCAGTTGCAATTTCAATTTTATGAATGGAAATTGGCCGCACGTGACAACTATTAGCAGTTTGTGGCTATTAAATGTCACTACAAAAGGCGAACGACAACAGCAGCAGCAGCAGCAGAAACAACAACAACAACAACAGCAGCAGCAGCAGCGGGAGTAACAACAACAGCAACAGCCAGTTGCTGCTGCAATTTAATGCTGCTGACAGCGTGCTGCTGCACAAATCGTGTGTGAAAAGTTCATACATCAACGCACAAATACACACAAACACATACACACGAACACACACAGACACACTCATGCATATAGTGGCACAAAAGCGGATAAAAAGTGTTGCTGTCATGTGGTTGCTGCTGTTGCTGCTATTGCAGGCAGCAATGCGTTTTGCTGCAGCACACACATAAACACAAACACACACATGCACACTAACATACACCACTTAACGTGCTGCAGCCACACGCTTTTGTTGTTGTTGCTGCTGCTGCTGCTGTCGCCTGCTTTTTTTGCTCGCGCTTCACGCGAAATGCGTTTGAAAGCGAAAGTGTTGCTGGCGCCCACACACACACACACGCACACACACATATGCACAGACACACGCACATGCACATGGCTGTCATTGTTGTTGTTGTTGTTGCTGTTGTTAACAGCATGTTGCACGTGTCAATAGTGCATGTTGCAGGTGGGTGGGCAACAGCAACAACAGCAATAGCTGCCAATTGCCCATGGCCAATTGTTGGCGTCCCCACCTACGGCCATTGCCATGCCCCCCTTTTTTATAGCCATCAATGGACAAAAATCGAGTGCTGATAGCGCATTTGGTAACTTTATCACAAGCATTGCTGTTGCAGTTGCAATTGTTGCTGTTGCTGTTGTTGCAAAACGTTTTATTTGCTTTTCAGTTAGTGATTAAACTGTTGCTGTTGCGCCTTTTTTATCCAGAGACTACAATTGTGTGTGTGTGTGTGTGTGTGTGTTTGCCTGTGGTTCTATTTGGCTTCAATTGTTGGCCACAATGAGAACAACAACAGCTATTGCTGCTGCTGCTGCTGTCGCTGCTACAGCAACATGCAACAGCGCAATTAATTAGCGCACAGTCGACGGCTGATTAAGTCAAATAACATTGATGTTATGTATAGAACAGGTTCCCTAGCCAATGCCTATGCACATTTTTTGGCAACCAGAGTGAGAGAGCGCGCGTGTGTGTGCGTGTGTGTGAGTGTATGCCTGGCCAATTCCAATCTAAACAAATAAACATTTGGTAAATCGCAGACTGGTAGTCAAGTGCCACAAAAACCACAAAAACATGCAATAAATTTTATATCGTAGCAGCAACAAACAGGTAAATGTGAGGTGCAACAGTAGACAATATATTGTTAGAGGAAAGATTTTCAGACGAGGCTGCATATGAATAATGATAAATGTAAGAATCAGTTGAGGGCGAATCTTGTAAAGCTGAATATCAAACTATGCTTTCAATGCATGCAATCAAGTCTAGACGAGAGGAGATCTGGCTTGTGTTAGGTTGTGCCCATTATAAAGACTTATATAAGATTAGGAATAGAGAACCGCAAAACGCAATCAAATACAGTCGAGTCTCGATAATTTGTACCCCGATAAATCAAATAAAATTCTATCCTTGAAAGAAATTCAATAATTCTTAATGAATTGAATTTCTGTGTAAATCGAAAAAAAAAAAAAAAAATCTGTTCCCCTTTGCTATTTCGTATTAACGGAACTTCCTATATAAGGAACTTCTATCTGCTGGCAGCAGAGTGGTCTCTGATAAATCGAAAAAATTCTATCCTTGAAAAAAATTCGTTCTCAATAAATTGATTGAAAAAAAAAGAACTGATCCCCTTTGCTATTTCGTATTATCGGAACTTCCTATATAAGGAACTTCTATCTGCAGCCAGCAGAGTGGTCTCTGAAACCTCCGAAAATCCGTACATCAACCTTCCCAGTCAACCAATTTTACTTTATCTGTCCTTTCGAATTTTCCCAATTTTCTCGAAAATTGTGCAGCTACTTTGTTCTTAGCCATCCGAAATATAGCAAAAGATCTACTTAGGCTAATGTTGCACTTATGCGTCAGCCATTACCAATCCATTTGACTTTAGGTTGCAACATATCTCGTGCAACATTTCGTTGCACACACAGAGAATTAGACGGCGAGAGAGAGAGAGAGAAAGAGGGAGAGAGATAGATGCAGATGGAGACTGAGCTCTGATAAAATCATGTAATTGTAACCAAAAGCTTTGCTCTTTGAGCAGCTACCCTGCCTGGGCCAGTTATCCTTTATCGGCAGTCCGAGTTTTATTTTCGTCGATTCTTTTTTTGTGTTTGTCTACCAAATGCGTTTTTTGTGCTTAGTTTTTATTGCCCGAAGGCACAGTGGACGCGCAGCCAGTGTTGGGAAACGCAGTGCGACGCATGCGGGCAAAAAATAAAAAATAAAGGAACAACAAAAAATTGAGAGTAAAAATAAAAACTGCCTCGAATTGCAGACAGGAGCTGACTGGAAGGATCTAGGATGAGGCAAAGCTTCAAGCTGAGTGCAGTAAAAATCAAGCATCTATATAGAGACACAGAGAGGACTATGTGTGTGTGCGTGTGTGTGTGTCGTGCTTGTCTATATGTGTATATATATTCTTTTTCTATTGCTTGTCGACTTTTTTTGTCTATTGAGTTTCAAATTTCCCGGACAGCAGCCACGTACAATGCGTCGCTGTTGCTGCTGTTGCTGCTGCTGCTGCTGAAGCTGAAGGCTTTGATAAAAAATTTTTTGGCAAATGTTTTCTGAAATCCTTCAACGTGCCTTCGCCCCCCGCGAGCAGCTCCGAAACCTACAATGGCCAACCCTAGCTCTAGCCCTAACAAGCCATTGCAACAGCCTCTCGCATATAAATGGCATGTTTGACACACAGCACAGAAGCAGGAGGCGAGCAGGTGGGCGTGGGAGGGGCCCGTTGGCAAAGGGATGGCAACTGCCACTGCGTTGCAAACAAAATAATATGCAAAATGTTAAAAAATTAAATGCGCAGTGTGAGGCGCGTAGATGTTGTCCAGCAGGAGCAGGAGCAGGAGCAGCAGGAGCAGCAGCAGCAGTTGAGAGTCGGCGGAAAAATTCGCGAATTTTTAGTTGATTTTCAGCGGGGAGGCGTTGATGAAGAGTGGGCAAAATGGTGCACGTGTGTAGGAGGGTATATGTGTGTGAGTGTGGTGTGTGTGTGTGTGTGAGTGTGGGTGTGGTGTGTGTTGCATGCGTTTTTCTGTTTGATTTGTTGGCGCCATGCAAAAGGGCAGCGAGAACACTTTCAATGCCTCAAACCCAAGCAGACAAACAAGCAGGAGAGATTTAGAGAGAGAGAGAGAGTGAGCGGGATATGGAATGAGAGAGAGAGAGAGAGAGAGTTCGCTGCTGCTTTGACAAAACATTAAAAATAAATCAAATAAAATCAACTACGCAGCGCATATATAAACATCTATATATGTATATTGACTCAAACCAAGACAAAGGCATCAATTATTATTTTTTAGGATTAAAAAAAAAAAAAAAATCTAAAACACTTTTCGCACAGGGTTGCAAAACACGTGAATAATAAAACAAAACAAAAATTTAATGAGAATTTGTTTGAATTTATTTTTTTTTGTCAAGTGATGGCAACTCTGCTGCTGGCAGCAACCCTAACGTGACATTCAAATATATTTTTATTTTTAATATCACATTTTTTATTTAATATTTTTTGTTGATTTATTTGCATTGCGAAATTTTAATATAAAAACTGTGTCTAGATTTGAGTTTTGAATCGTTGAAATTGAAAACAACGAGCGGGGAAACAGCAGCAGCAGCAACAACAACAACAACGGCAACTTATTGGCTTTAAGAACAAAGGCTATGCAAATGCGGTTAAGCGATATATACGAGTATTATAAAGTATAAAGTACAGAGTATAATAAACATCAGCGATTAAGCGAATGCTGTAACTTCCAACTATCAAATTGTACAAGTCATGAAATGCGGAGGAATGGTAAGCACGACTAGCGAATACCCAGTGAGAGGAGTAGAGTTTAGTAGACTAGAGTAGTAGATATATGAGAGGAGTAGACTTGAGTAGTAGATTAGAGTAGTAGACTAGAGTAGTAGATTAAAGTAGTAGATATAGTAGGAGTAGACTTGAGTGGTAGACTAGAGTAGTAGATATATGAGAGGAGTAGACTTGAGTAGTAGATTAAAGTAGTAGATATATGAGAGTAGTAGACTTGAGTAGTAGACTAGAGTAGTAGATTAAAGTAGTAGATATAGTAGGAGTAGACTTGAGTGGTAGACTAGAGTAGTAGATATATGAGAGGAGTAGACTTGAGTAGTAGATTAAAGTAGTAGATATATGAGAGTAGTAGACTTGAG